>NC_046167.1:12412677-12417677 GCF_011064425.1 Rattus rattus | reverse complement strand
GTGTGTGTGTGTGTGTGTGTGTGTGTGTGTGTGTGTGTGCATGCGTGTATATGTGTGTGTATCTATGTGTATGTGTATGTGCATGTGTGTATATGTGTGTACATGTGTATGTGTGCATGTGCCTGTGTATGTGAGTGTGTGTATGTATGTATGCGTGTGTGTGTGTGTGCGCGCACACACACACATGCAATAGCCATTCACAGGAAGGCTCCTCTACCAGGTCCTCCTGGGATCACTGTTTCCACTGCTCTGGTCCTTGGTCTGCAGACGCCTTGCCTCCCACAACTCTCTTGATGTTCTTCCAGCCAGGCCAGGACTGTTGCCTGGATTCTCCTAGGTACAGAGACAGTTGCACCTTGCCAGATCATCAAGAGAAGGATGTGTGCATCCTGTCTAGTGTCTCTCCAAAGAGTCACGTCCTACTCTCTCCCAGACTTGGAATTACGGTCCTCCTACTAGAAGGTCAGGAGGGCTTTTCCTTTTGAATAAGATGAGCCTGTGTCATCTTGAATCTGGGCCTGGAGCCCACACAGCTGAGTCTTCAGGGCAAAGGGAGGCAGCGTGCCAGGCCCTGCAGCAGGGGCAGGAGCCTCTGACCTCTGACCTCTGACTTAGACGAACCACTTCAAGGCAAGACCTTTGTCCCATGTTTCAGCCCTAATCCTAGGACTTGGTTTGAAACCCAGAATTGTCCTCTGTGTAGGCCTCCTAACCAGCTGGGTGGGAACTCCAGGATGGGGGTGAGGTGCCAGCTGCCCACCGCAGTCCTTGGAAGTCACCTCAGTTACTGGAAAGGCAGGGAGACTTCAGTGGGGCATTGCAGCCAGGGCTGCAGCTTCCAAGAGGGCAAAGGGGCCCCCATGCATCTAGCCCCATTCCTATTATGATACAGACACAGTGTGACCTCTGGCCCCTCTAAGCATCTTGGCACAAATGACGACAATTCTGCCAGTGTCCATAAATGGCATTGCTGACATTTCTTTCCCGTCCTGCTGGGATGTGCCGGCATCAAAGAACACAGTGTTTCCTGCCTTGGGAGGCTCTACGGTTTGCCTAAGCTAGTTGCTATTTTTGTAACTTTTTTCTGGGAATAACTAACTACCTTCTGTGCCTTTAGGCCAGATTGTAAAAAGAACACCTCGCCATTCCTTTAAAACCTTCCCCCACCCCTCCACCCAGTCATCCACCTCCTACAGCCTTAATTCTAGGAATGATCTGCTATTTCTAAAAATCAGATCCAGTCACGGGTGGGGGTACACACCTGTAATCCCAGCACTCGGGAGGTAGAGGCAGGAGGAGCTGGAGTGCACGGTGACCCTGGGCTAAACAGTCTGAGGCCAACCTGGACTACATAAAACGTCACACAAACAAACACATCGGTTCCACAGGATCTCAGATTTTTGATCCTTGGATTTCAGATTCCACGAAGCAAGGCTTTGGTGAGAAGGAAAGAAGCACGGAAAAGGCTAAGCACCTTGAACCTGGGCGTGGAACGGCTCTAAAAGGCCCCAAGGACTGCTGGGAACTGGGTAGTTGCTACATTGTAGCAGTAAGGGCTTCCACTTTCGTGGAGACCCAGGCTAAGGCACAGAAACTGTCCTCTGTGGCTGGGGAGTGGAGGGGTGGGGGGATGGGGATATAGGGGGTGCAGTGGGGGGTTAGGGGTGGGGGTGTTGACAGCTGAGATCAGTCCTTAGGCTTCAGATCTCATACAGATCACTTGCCTCTGAGGCTTCAGCCTGTGATGGTTCAACATAGGAGATCCAGATGAGCCATGACTCTTCTCAGGGTCATCAAGGAGCCTGACTGACTGAGATCATAGGCTTAGCACATGCCTGGCTCACACCTCCATCGCCACAGACATTGCCCACACCACAATAGGGATGTCCCTCACAGCCCTGGGGACCTGAGGCAAGACCTGAAGTGACAGCCACAGCAGGATAGAGAGCTCTGGCATTCCACAGAGGTCTCCATCTAGCATGCGGCCTGTGGCTCCTGGCTCCCGGCTTAGAGACACAACCAACTGGCTTAGATTCCACAGGGGACTGAGCTGCAGGGCTTGCCCACTTTCTAAAAATATGAGTCCTGAGTTTATTTTCCTTCTCTGGGGCTGGATTCGTTCGCCTGGCTTCCTGCTCAGAAACCCAACATTGGACAAAGCACACATCTGAGCTCACACTTCCAGCCTGTCCCCTTTCTTGGCACTCTCCCGACACAGCAGCTCTCCCTACAGCCTCTCTTCTAGGTCTCCTTCCTAGAGGCAATGCCAGCCCACCTCTCCCAGAACACTAGGGAACTGTGTGGCCGGCAATATATCCCTAACGTACTATTTCTTCACTCTGTAGACCGGGGTGGCCTGAAACGCAGATCCACCTGCCTCTCCCCTGAGTTCTGGGATTAAGGCACGCACCCCAAGTCTGGCAGAGTGTGGATCTTTAGAGGCCTTTTGTAAGATTCTAACGCACGGCCGGAAAACAGAAGGTGTATCCCTCTGCCAAGAACAAAGTACCCTAAAGTGCTGGCCTACAGTATGTTTGAGGTAGAGGCCCCATTACACTTACCTTTGCAGCCACAATATACCTAATGTGGCATCTGGCACATAGTAGGTACCAAAACCTGCTATTACGTTGAATCGTCGTGAAAGAATAAACATATTACAGTAAGAGTCTATTACTCTCTGAGCCAGGATGTGGCTCGGAAGGCAGGGACACAGGGAAAGACTTGGAGACAGAGTCAAAGTAGGCTGAGGCCATTTTGAGGAGCCGAGTGTGACCCTAGAGGGGGATGGTCAGTGGAGACATCTTCCTTCCTTGTCTTCTCCGACAAGGGCCAGGCTGTGATTCCCACATCTCCCACACATGATCTCTGGGTTTCCCTCGAATGGACTAAAAGGTTAGGTGTTGGTTGTGGCGGCTCATCATGGATTCATCCTACTAGCATTCGCGCCCCTACTGTGTGATGTTCTGGGAGCTGATCACATAATAGTGAGCTTCCAATTCAGGCCTGCAGCTGATTTTGAGATGTGACCATACTGCAAAAGGTTAAATGTGGTACTGCAGAACCAAAGGCGGGGGAGATGACCAAGTTGATAACTAGGACAAAGTCAGAGCTGCTAGAACGAAAAGGCAGGCAGAGTGAGCTCGGGCAAAAGGAATCACACTGACCAAGACCAGAGTAGGTCAAGAAAAGGAGGGTGTGTGAGAGACAGCGGCCTGTACTGTCACTGGACAAACACTGCCCATGAGTGACGAAGGGCCTATAGAAGAGCCATAGTCCTTGACCACTCTCCAACAACCCAATAGTCACTCAACAAACAGCACCATTCAGTACACTGGGGAGACCATAAAATAGAAGAAAAAAAAAAAAGTCCGGCTCTTGAACTCGCTACTATGTGAAGGGTGGGGAGAGGGCTGTGACCAGCACATAGGTGGAATTCCTCACGGGGCAGGTGGGTGGGGCCCAGGAGTGGAGGGACAGTGTCATCACAGGCAATTAGGTGTTGGGAACGAGCCAAGTCAACTCTCAAGTCTCTCCACGCTGGAACTCTGTGACCTCAGCCAGAGGGTTTCAACATCCCTGCTGGCAATTGAAGAAAAGAAAATGCCCAAGCTTCCTGGGAAGGCACAACATATAAAAAATACTGTATGTGTTACACCATAGGGTGCTATGCCGGCCCCACCATGGAGTACCCATGGTGCTCCTCCGTGATTTTCTGTACTCCACCACACTGTAACACTGATTAGAAAATGTTTGGGGAAGTGAGCCAAGGTTTATGCATCTGGGAACAAGGAGCCCCGTTTGTTCAACTCTGTGTTGGGGGTCTCAGTGCCATGATGTGAGAATGCCAGTTCTAAAACTGGTTCTTTCTTCTCTGTCCATCTGGCGCCCAGGTTACATCCCGGCAAGCGGTGAATGGCAGGCAGGGAGGGGCCTGTGGGCCAGGCTAATAACACTTAATGGGAGCCGGAGTCTCAGACCCAGACAGCAGCCACACTGGCTGATCCTCTAATGACAGAGGACGTTTGGTGGGCGCGCCTCCTCCTGTGTGGATTGGCCGCCTTCAGAGCAATCGTCATCGGAGAGTCCTGATCAGACCTGAAACAGGGCCTTGAACAAAACTTACCTTAGGTTCAGATTTTACTTTTGAACGCTTGTTTAAAACATGCGTCCTTTTTAATAATTCATGGGTTTGTATGTCGCTATGCGCACACGCGAGTTCGGATGCTCATGACGTCTAAAAGGGCGGGGCGTGCTGGATCGCCCGGAACGGAAGACGCAGGCAACTATGGGCTGCGTGACTTGAGTGCAGAGAAACAAACTGGGGTCCTCTGCAAGAACCCACTCCTGACCCCAAGCCAAACCGCCAGCCCCTCGTTTTATAATTTTGAACGTGTGGGAGGAGAAAATGCCAGGAGGTAGAAACTGGTATATCTGTGAAAATAAAGATGAACTTGGGCCAGGCCCTGCCACAAACATGCCGGGCACCCAGCCTGGCCCAGGTCACTTCCCATCTCTCTACTCTTCGTGGGACTAGCCAGGAGCAATTGGACCATGCTATGATAAGAAAAACCCCGCTAAGGTCTCTGTGGTTTAACAAAATGAAGTTCATTTTCCTTACAGCCATTCTTGTAAGACTCCTTCTCCAATGGACACGGGTACTAGCCTGTGGTTTGATGCGGTCCTCCCAAATCCATGTATTAGAAATTTTACCCTGGGCTGGAGAGATGGCTCAGTGGTTAAGAGCACTGACTGCTCTTCCAGAGGTCCTGAGTTCAAATCCCAGCAACCACATGGTGGCTCACAACCATCTGCTATAAGATCTGATGCCCTCTTCTGGTGTGTCTGAAGACAGCTACAATGTACTCATATATAATAAGTAAATAAATCTTTAAAAAGAAAAAAGAAAAGAAAGAAAATTTACCCCTAGTGTAACAGTGCAGGAGGTGGGGCCTCCTGGAGATTGTCCCAGTCAGAAGGATGACCCCGACTGTAGTCTTGTT
>NC_046167.1:12400177-12407677 GCF_011064425.1 Rattus rattus | reverse complement strand
AACTACTCCCTAGAGGACCGCACAGAGAGGGCAGCTAAAAGGGAGACAGCCAGTAGAGTAGCAGCCGGAGCAAGCGGATCCGGCTTGCAGGAACTGATAGAAAACGTTCCTTTTCTAATTTTTACGGCAACAGGTGGCGAACTAACGTGATGGGCAAGAATCCACTAGAGAGTTAAGGTTTTCAGCTTAAGAGTTAAAGAGAAAGTTCTATTTTTCTAGTAAGAGGGGGTAAGCGCCATGTTGAGTCACATGATGTCTCAAAGGGGTGGGGATTGGACCTTAAAAGAAACCCAGAAGCAGCCTAAGCTTGCAGGCTGTAGGTCCCCTGCCGTGGTAGGTACTGGCAGTTCGGAGAGTTAGAGATCACAAGCTGCTTGCTTCTTTAACAAAAGTTGTTTGGAAAATGATTTAATTTAGGTTTGGTTTAATTGCTTTAAAGATACTAGAAAGAATTAATGCTCTATTAAGTCTTTCAGGATATCCATATTCTTTGTACATGGGCTCCAAGGGAATTTTGGGTTAAAATCCTCATTAGACAAGCTGCCTGCTTCTTAATGACAGGGATTAATGGAACCGTGATTAAGTTTGTTTTTATAGTTAGAAGGAGAGAGTACAGAGTTTACCCGAATCACGTGGGGATTTTCACCCGTGGTTCAGAACTAAGATAGGGAAAATATCTTACTGACTCCAAATAGAGAGTGGTGATATTTGCAAGTTTATAAGGTTATTAAAAATTCTAACACCAGGCAGAGTGAATACAGACATATCTTATAGAGTTATTAATAAATAAAGCCTGAGGCTCCAGGGAGAGAGCTTAGCAGACAGTATAAAGATACATTGCTCTAATGAGTCTTACAGGATACTCACATTCTTTCTAACATGGGCTCCACGGGAATTTTGGGTTAAATGCCTGATTTGACAAGTTGCCTCCTTCCTAATGACAGTTATTAATAGAAATGTGATTAAATTTGTTTTTATAGTTAGAAGGAGAGAGTACAGCATTTATCCAAATCACATGGAGATTTTTTACCCACGGTTCAGAACTTAGAGAAAATTAGTCGATGACTCTAAGCAGAGAGTGGTGATATATAGCCTGACGCTCCAGGTAGAGAACTTAACAGATGTATTTTGGGCTAAAATCGTATTTTGACAAGATGCTTACTTATTAGTATTGGTATTAATAAAAAGCTGATCAAATTGTTTTGTGAACTACCCCGTTGAGGCCATATGACTCAATGATGCCAGGTAGCGAGGGTTTGTGGTTATTTTGATATTTACCACAATAGGAAGCCCAGATTCTCTTAACATGGGCACCATGGGAATTTTGGGTTAATTTCCTGATTTGACAGACTAGAAAAACCCAACAGGCTCCTACACTATAGCTCCTTTTTAAAAAATTGTTTTAATTTTCATAATGGGTATGATTTTGAGTCTTGTGGTTATATTTTTCCTCTGGGAGAGAGTGCAAGATACAAACTTTTCTGGTTACAGACTAAAAAACACTATATTTCTGGGGAATGGTTTTGTCTTTGTGTTTTTAAAAAGGGTGATTAGGCCTTGGACACCTTCCAGAGTTATACTGATTAGATTCATAGCCACTTTGCCTCAAGATCTCCATACCAAGATCCAGGTCAGAAACTTGTATCTCCCAGCCTCAAGAGCAGGATCACAGGTGAGCCTTCCAATTGTGGATTGTAGTTCATTCCAGATATAGTCAAATTAACAACCAGGAATAGCGACTAAAATCCACCCCTTGTCAACTTGACACAAATAATATCTCATGTCCACATGAAATAGTAACAAGGTCGTGAATACACCTAACATGATATAATTGTTCCTCATACAATCGCAAACGCATTTGTAAATTTACAATGGGGCAATGTCCCTTGGGAACATTCTTTTAGTGTTTCAACTTAAATACCAATTGATGTTAAAGAAATTGGGAGAAAGACAAATGTGTTCTTAACAACAACAACAACAACAAAACAACAACAAAAACCAGAAGAAGCATTCATATCACTTTATATTGTTTCTGCAACTGGTTACGTGGCCTTAGCTGGTACTTATAACTACCTTCCTCTACTACACATTCTGTATTTCCTCCACCCTCTGCAGACACCTCAGCAGGTCTTGGCTCTTTTCCTGGAGGAGTGACCCATACCTTCATTCCTGATGCGTCTGTTTGTCATCCTGCTTGGATCAGGCTGTTGTAGTTTCCCATTGACTTTAATCACAGGACATGGTAGTACCAAGAGGCACCCTAAGGGACCTCCTGCACTCTAGACATAATCCTTCTTACCTCCATTATGGAGAGGCAATCCAATTTCCCTAAGGTAATCTGGATCTATCACCACTCCTAACACTGTTATTCCTTCCTGAGCCTGTTGGTTTACAGGCATTAGAAGCCCAAAATGACCAGGGGGAAGTCTGTGCTTCTAGTTCAGTGGAATGTTTGTTGTGGCTCCTGGTAGGAGCAGTCCCCACTCTGGAACCAAAACTTTTGGCCAGCAGAACCTAGGATTATGGGGACAGGAAGCAAATATTTTCCTAGAGCGTCACTAGGAATGATAGTGAGTGGAACTACTCTCTTTTCTACCCCTGATTCCTGGACCCATGGATTCTGGCTATGGGAGAAACTGCACCTTATATCGGACGCTGATTCAAAGCATATACTGCCCTCTGAAGAACTCTGCCCCAGCCCTCCATGCTGCTGCCACCTAATTGATGCTGTAACTGCGTCTTGAAAAGGCCATTCCATCTTTCTATCAGACCAGCTGCTTCAAGATGATAGGGAATATGGTAAGACCAGTGGATTCCATGATCGTGGGCCCACTGTCGCACTTCTCTGGCTGTGAAGTGAGTTCCTTGGTCAGAAGCAATACTGTGTGGAATACCATGACAGTGGATAGGTTATTCTGTAAGTCCATGGATGATGGTTTTGGCAGAAGCATCAGGTGCAGGAAAGGCAAATCCATAACCAGAATAAGTATCTACTCCAGTAAGAACAAAGCGTTGTCCTTTCCATGGAGGAAGTGGTCCAATTTAGCCAACCTGCCACCAGGTTGCTGGCTGGTCACCTTGAGGAACGGTGTCATATCTGGGGCTCCGTGTTGGTCTCTGCTGTTGGCAGATCTGGCATTCAGCAGCGGCTGTAGCCAGGTCAGCCTTGGTGAGTGGAAGTCCGTGTTGTTGAGCCCAAGCATAACCTCCATCTTGGCCACCGTGGCTGGTTTGTTCATGTGCCTATTGAGCAATGGCAGGGATGGCTGGGGAAAGAGGCTGACTGTCCACAGAACAGGTCATCGTATCCACTTGGTATCCACTTGATCATTGAACTCCTCAGCTGAAGTCACCTTTTGGTGGGCATTTTCATGGGACACAAACATCTTCACATCCTTTGCCTATTTGGAGCGATTATCCACACACTTCTTCCCCAGACATCTTCCTCACCATTTTCCAATCGTGATCTTTCCAAGTCCCTAACATCCAGCCAATCCACTGGCTACAGCCTACGAGTCAGAATCATCAGTCAACCTGGATGTCCAGGCTTTGACGCCTGTATCGTGGTGACATAGAAGGGCGCTCTTGCTCCAAATGTGTGTCACAGTATCTGAAGGCCCCTACACGAGATTTTTCCAAATGGTTCTGATTTAAAAAACAAAACCAAACAACAACAACAACAAACCTCGATTTCAAGCCTTCTGTAAACATGTGAGGTTTTTGACACACCGTGACACACCACAGCTTCCAGAGTGAGACTTGTTTGTTTCCTTTGAGGTGGTGTGGTGTGGTGGGGTGGGGGCGCCTGATGTGAAATTCACAAAGACTAAATAAAAGTTGTTTTCTTAAAGGTCCCTCTGGATAGCACTCCCCCTCCCCTGTCTGTCTTTCCACTCTCTGTTTCTGCCTTTCTCTCCATCCCTCTCTCATCTCTCCACTCCCTAGACGGCCTTTCATCCCACCTCCCAGTGAACAGATTGTATTAGATCCATTGTAATGCGTGATCTAAGCAGCATACCTCGGCCCAGCTGCTGAGTTATCTTTCACTGCCTAATCCTAACACAGAGGCCACAGGTTCAATTCCCAGCACCCACATGGCCTCATCCGTAACTCCAGTTTCAAGGGACCTGAGGCCCTTTCTGGCCCCATGGGTATTACACATATATGGCACCTACACAGGCAGACAGACAGGCAGACAGGCAGACAGACAGACAGGCAGACATACTCTCTCTCACGTGCACACATGCCCACCAGCTCAGGCAAAACACTCATATACTTAAAATAAACATTAGGAAGAAAACCCTTCTTTCCTCTCTACTGTGCACTTGTTTCTGTTTCTGTTTTTGTTTTTTTTCTGCTTATGTTTGTTGCAATAGTTAATTGCTCTCTAATCGTCTAATAAAACGGACATTTCAAAAGGTCTAACAAGTGACCCCATGGCTTTGCTCACTTTCTGGCCCATCTCCAGGTAGTCGCAAGGATTCACAGTTCCTGAGGATCCAAATCAAACCAGGGGCCCATCAATCCTGCTCGAGAGAGAAGGGAAGATAGAAATGCACAGTTAGTCACTGGCAATGCAGCCTAAACACGCCCATTTCCTAGTGAAATGGTCTAAAGTAGGGGAGAGGAGAAAAGAGAAGGCCGGGACTGAGACCAGAGCGCTGAGCATTGCCCGCCCCATGCTGATACTCCTTAGCTTCTCAGGCAAGAACCTGAGATTTGAGAGTTCGAGGTCAACTGAGTGACCTTCACTTCTGAGAGTCTGGCCCTCCGCCAGCACTGACCTCTGACGTCACTGAGCAAGCATTTGTAGCAGTTGCTTCACACCTGCCGGCCTCAGAACATTCCATTCTGAGGCCCTTTGCCAGGACCAGTGCATGCTCTGGCCAAGGGTGAAGCCCCAGGGAGACCCCACAGGATCTTGGCTAGGAGTTCCAACCCGCAATTATCAGCCTCCTCCTTCTCATCGGTAAGCCTTTCATCTCCCATCTGCTGAACTTCAGGCCATCTCTCATTCCTCATCAGGCCTCAGCCCTCAGGGCTGCCTGGTGCCATTCTGGAGGAGGTCCTCAGACAGGGTGACTTTGGCCCACCCAGCGTGACTTACAGGTCAGGCCAGAAATGGCATCTTAGCACCTGTCTTGTGAATTCCGAGCCCCTCCCACTTTATCTCCAGGGTTCAGGGAATCTTTTCTACCTGCACTGGCTTCCCTGTGGCCTGGTCTGTCAGACTCTGGCTTCTGTCTGTACAGGGGTTGGGTATTGTCTTAGTTAGGGTTTACTGCTGTGTGCAGACACCATGACCAAGGCAACTCTTATAAGGACAACATTTAATTGGGGCTAGCTTACAGGTTCAGAGGTTCAGTCCATTATCATCAAAGCAGGAACATGGCAGCACCCAGGCAGGCATGGTACAGGAGGAGCTGAGAGTTCTACATCTTCATCTGAAGACAGCTAGGAGAAGACTGACTTCCAGGCAGTTAGGATGAGGGTCTTAAACCCACTCCCACAGTGACACACCTACTCCAACAAGGCCACACATTCTAATAATGCCACTCCCTGGACCAAGCATATACAAACCATGACAATTATTTTGCTTGGAGAAGGCTGTGTCTGTTAGTCCTGGAGACGCTAAGAGTCATCGCCCCAGAGTGTCTATGGGCCTTCTGTGAACTGGCAAGGTCCCACTTGTGCCACATGGTCCCAATGTCCTGTGGGAGTCCACTCAAGTCGTGGTCATCATTTAGGTTAGTGAAGCCCATACGATGAAATGGCACTAAAACCAGGTCCCCATGGCTCAGTGACAGAGCTGCTCCTTCATCGAACGATCCGTTCAGTGCAGACTCCCTGCTTTCATTACCCGGGGGAAGTGGACTTCCGTGTGATTCCACCATGACTGGGCAGTGGCAGGTCAGGTAGGTGAGGAGTGAGATCGACAGTCAAAGGGGATGAGCATGCTCTGTCTACGCCCCAGGGATGTTGCTGATGGTTCTGTGTGGGTCCTCTAAACTCTTCTCGATGGTGAGGTGGGCCTTTTATTTTCTCCACTGAAAACCTGAGAGCCTTAAGATCTTCCAAGGTCACAGAGATGGTGAATGACAGACAGACAAGGCACAAACTAGTCACTGGACTCCACTGCAGCTGGCCCCCATGTAGACTTTTAAAACTGACCCTTGGAAACAGGATACCCTGGGCTTCACTGTGCAAACAGTATGTTAGTTCAATGGACACACCCAAAGTCAAATGGGTAGGTGGGCGGCATCATCTAATCTCCTATCTCCATGTGGGTAGGATGTTGGTGATGAGCATAGAAGAACTAATTACAGCGAGGAAGGAGTGCTGGCAAGCCTGGAATTCTCAGGCTCAGGAGGCCGAGGCAAGAGGATTGCCATGAGTTTGAGGTTAGTTTGGGCTACAGGCCCAATCTCAGAAAACAAAGCCAACGCAAAACAAACGAAAAGATGTTTGACTCGAAGAGGTTGCATTCTCCCCTGCACCTTTTGCAGCCCCCAACGCACCCCACCCACCCACGTGCTTACAGGGACCCACAGAGTCATGAAGCACCCAGCTAGATCCCACGTTCACAACACCACCTGATGAGCGGTAAGAGACGCCACATTGCTTGGAAGAAAGGCCCTTCGGCGAACCCACTGCATCCTCGTTTCTGGAATAAACGGGAGTCAGGGCCTTTCGATCCGCTGGCCACGCTGTGAATTGACACGGCCTGCAACTCAAAGTTGTCCTTGGGAAGAGGGAGCAGAACTCATACCCGCACCGAACCCAGTTCCTGTGGTCTCGGGACACAGCACTCTCCCTCCCCTCCTCTCCCTTCTGGGACCCTCGAAAGACAGCAACGCTCTTGGCAGCCTGCATTGGGCTGGGCCTCCATCCTGCAGCCATCATACAGGAGGCTAAGCTTTCCTGCGGGTGTGAACCCCTGCAGGTGCGAATTGGCTGCAGCAAGGAGCCTGGGGTCTAGGAGTCACAGAGAGCTGAGCCAGGCTCCCAGCACGGATTTATATTTTGTAAATAGTGCTGAGGTGTGTGTGCGTGTGCGCGTGTGTGCGTGCTCGCATAAGCGTGTGTGTGCGTGCGTGTGTGCGTGTGTGCGCACGTGTGTGTGTGTGTGTGTGTGCCTGTGTGTGTGTGTGTGTGTGTGCGTGTGGTCTTTGAGCTGTGCAGAGCAGGCAGTATGATTGGAGGTGGAAGAGTAGAAACCATTTGCCTGTTCTCAACTTCCTTCTCTCCTTTCGAAGGGGCCAAGGCTTTATCACAGTCAGAAAATGGTGAACAAAGGTCACATCGAGGCTGTAAAAAGAATGCCTAGTTATTACCGTATTCTCATGTGACTTCTCCCAAGACCACATTCTCCTGATTCCTGCCGGGAGTGACTGTTTAAAAGGTCAACAGCTATTCCACAGGCAGGGTGGGTCTCAGAAGCCCTTATTTTCCTACAAAATAGCACTCGTGGCTCTGAAAGGCACTGTCCAAATGTATTAT
>NC_046167.1:12255177-12395177 GCF_011064425.1 Rattus rattus | reverse complement strand
TCTTCATACCGTGAACCTTGGATCTGCAGGATCATTTGTTTCTCGGAAACGCTGAACCAAACCCTATCTATCCCAGGCCCACTGAAGTAGACTCCAGATCTCAAGATCCAAAGATCTCAAGAGAGCCATGTCCTCATGGAGCGTCACTGCTGGAGGGTGACCCCAGAGTCTTGCCAATTGTCTGTCAAAGTCTCATAAAGGGGCTAGGGAGGAAGCTCAGTTGGTAAAGTGTTGGCCTTGCAAGCATGAAGACTTGAGTTCGATACCTAGCACCCGGGATGGCAGTGTGCTCCAGCCATCTCAACCCTGAGGAGGAGGAGAAAGGAGGGCGTGGAGTTTTCTGGTTAGCCTAGATGATCGGCAAGCTCCAGGTTTAGTGAGAGGGAGGGCTCATCTCACGCAATAAGATGGAAACGTGGTGGATGTGTGGCCTTGTTAGAATAGGTGTGGCCTCGTTGGAGGAAGTGTGTCACTGTACAGAACAGAGAGCCTCCTCTGGGCTGCCTGTGGAAGCCGGTCTCCTCCTGGCTGTCTTTGGATCACGATGCAGAACTCTCAGCTCTTCCTCCAGCACCGTGTCTGCCTCCCTACGGCCACGTTTCCTGCCATGATGATAGTGGATTGAACCTCTGAAACTGTAAGCCAGTCTCAATTAAATGTTACCCTTTGTGAGAGTTGCCTGGGTCACGGTGTCTCTTCACAGCAATAAAAATCTAAGACAATACCTAATGTCAACCTCTGGTCTCCACCCAAACACACATAATGCACATACTGGCATGCACAGACAGACGACAGACAGACAGACACTTCATAGCAGTCTTTATGCTGAGAGTTCCACCCATGCATCTGTGCATATATTGTGTGTGTCTTGATGAAGTGCACCCCCATCGCTCCCCAATTCCTCTCCTACTCCCAGCATTGCCTTTCCCTTCCACCCACATGTGCTCTTTGGTTTTTTAAATCCATCGAGTTCACTTAGTGCTGCCCGAGTGTGCACAGGTGTAGGGCCCGTAGGAAGCACTGGTGCCTGGGTAACTTTTCAAGGGCTGCATCCCCCAAGAAAACTTACTCTGGGGAGTTTGTTTGTTTGTTTGTTTAGCAGGCTATGCTGTCCAGGATGGCCTCGAACTCTTGATCCTCTTGTCTTGGGTTTTTAAGTATTAGTCTTCCAGGTCAGAGCTTGCCTCTGCTTCCTGTAGCCTTCTTTCTCTCCTACCTAGTGTTGGAGGGTTGGAAGGGTGGAACGGGGGTGGAGGAGTGATAGAGAAAGGAAGCCACAGAGTAGCCAAAAAGTCCAGCTACCCTCTGAAGACAGGACAGAGAGAGAGCAGACCTTCTCCACCAGAAGACATAGCAAAACCATGCTAGCGTGGGCAGCACCCAGCCCACCTTCTCCTGGAGCCAGTTTATCTATGAGAACAGGTGAACTCCCTGCCCTTCAGTGGGCCCCTCTTCCTCCTAAGCAGTCCTCATCCAACCTCCCCTCTCTTGGATTTTCCTGGTGGTCATCTGGTTTTCTTTGTTTACATTGCAGGGTAAGAGAGGAATGCTTTTCTCCCATGATCAGGACCAAGGTTAGCACAAATCCACCTCTAACGATCACTCCACTCGAGATTCTAGCCAGTGCAGTCAAACGAGAAAACAAATACGAGCTGTCTGGATTGGAAATCAGGACATAATCCTGTATGAAGAACTTCTCAAAGAATCCAAAACACAGCAGCTAGCACTGAAGAGTCCAGGGATGTTACAGGATGCGCAGGCTAGTTTAAAGTATCAACTACATTTCTACACAGCCGCAGTGAGCAACCTGGAAACAGAGCCGGGAAAATAGTTCCGCTTATCCTGGCCTAAAATATTAGCATAATTCCTATCAAAATTCCAGCGAGGTTTTCAAAGATTTATTTATTATTTTATGTATGTGAGTACACTGTCCTCAGACACACCAGAAGAGGGCATTGAATCCCATTACAGATGGTTGTGAGTCACCATGTGGTTGCTGGGATTTGAACTCAGGATCTCTGGAAGAGCAGTCAGTGCTCTTAACCACTGAGCCTTCTCTCCAGCCCCCTCCAGCGAGGTTTTCAACAGGCCTAGACAACTTGTCCTTAAGTTTGTTTGGCAGGAACTAGATTAGCTGACACAATCTTGACAGAGAACGAGATGGGAAGAATCACTCCACCCCAAAGGCCTGCTGTTTGGCTACAGTGATGGCTGTGTGGTGTTTGTGGAAGGAGGCTCAGAGATCAAAGGAGCAGAATAATAACCCCACACAACTACGTTCAAAACACCGGCAAAGGTGCAGGGCCTATTCAGTGGGAAGCCGGCTTTTCAAATGATGCTGCAAGAATTAGATATTCCTGGCCCCAAAGAACTCTAAACCTAGGTTGTGGCTGGCTCAGACAGAGACAACCTAGCATGCTCTGGGTCTGATCCTTAGAGCCAGGGAGGAATGGAGGGGTGACCCAGAGACCTAAATCTCACAACTCAAACGAAAGACTAACTTGTTTGATCACTTACACACAGAAGGCAAACTATAAGACTCAGAAGAAGCAGAGCCTCAGAGATAGGGCTCGGGAGAGATGGAGTTCTGATGCAGTTTCAAAGACCGTGAGAATAAAAACATTGCCTCACCGAGCAACAGGCAACAAGGGTTGCTAAGCGAGGCTCAGGTGTCTAGGAGGGACAGCAGCAGGCTGTGGCTGACAGTCTTGCTTGATCCGGGTGTATAGCAAACACAGACACTCACCACAGACCACTTGGACGATGTCTCATGAGCCTCCCTCAGAAACAACGCAAAACACATGCCGAGCAAACAAATGCTAGTCAAATCAAAGGAAAGGCAGCCCCAGGTCAGGCAGCGCAGACAGAGGAACCAGCTTACCAGCCAGCCCCCCCTTTCACAAAGTTTCTGCCTCTGTGGAGGACATTCTCACCATCCCCTCAAGCCCCATGCCCAGAACTAGGGTCCCAAGAGGACAGGCGGAGCCTAAAAGCCTCACTGTTCAACAGCAGTTCTGAGAGAAACCTCGTTCCACCATAGTGCCTCCTGGGCACTGTCCCGGAGCAACACAGTCTCTGCTGTTTGGAAGACTTGACCTGCCCATTTGAAGATCTGGAAGTCTCCAGAAACCAGGGCTATTTGGTAATAGCCATCTTCACTGGAAATAAGAAGGCATGGTTACCCAGACCACATGAACAGCGTCGTGAAGCTCTTCCCCTCAGAGAGTGATACAACCGGTCACTCACTGGTCTTTAACGGTCCCCCATCTGCCTTTCACCCTGGCTCCGGTCAGAAGCCTCCCTTACCTCATCCACCACCAGGACCAGTGAGAACTACTCAGATGTACGCGGACTCTGCCTCTTCAGTCTACCAACCGCCCACATAGTCCACAGTCTGGAGTTTTCCTATATACTTACCTGCTCCTCTAACCTCATTTGCAACCTGTAGCTTAAAGGGGGGCCAGTACCCCTAGCTCAGAAGTCTGAAGTTCTTGTTCTGGCTTACAACAAGGTCCTGTCTGGCATGGGTCCTCTCTTCATTCTTCTCTCCACTGTCCCTCTCCTCTTCCTCTCTTCCTTGGATGGCCATTCTTGTCTCTCTCTCTTCTCTAAGAGCAAATGCCCTGTCTAAGGGCTAACTTCCTGTCCCTCAGGTCTTGGCTCACCCTTCTCAGAGCGGGTGACCTTACACCCAATCTCAGTAGATCCATTGCTGCACTACTGAAGGCAGGCCAGCAGCTTTGCAGGTAGATTGGTCCTTCAGAGTTGCTTTGACTCAGGCCTCAGATGGCCAGGCCCTTGTCAACCTGCGTTGATCCGTCTATATACAGAACCTTCCCCAGTTCACCACTGGCCAAGCGCAGCTGAGACCGTCCCCAGGGCTATCAGCCAAATGCTGCCAACCAAGTGCACTCCTAGTAGCTCTCAAAACAACTGCTTACACAAGATGGCTGGGCAGTGAGGCCGTGCCCACCCTAGCTTTCCTGACTGATGGTGTTCATGCTTGCTCTTGTGTCGTTCTAACAGAGGCCCCACAGGACCAGGGCCTTCTCTACCTCACATATCAGGTAAAGCCAGCATACAGGAAGCATTGAACACTTTGCATTCGATTTTCACAATGCCTGGAAAAGCAGTTTGTGTGTTTATTTGTTCTCTCTCTCCCCCATTGTCTAAATGACTTGAAAGAGGCTCTGCCTACAGAACATATTCAGGAAGTGGTAAGGACCCAAATTCAAATGCGGCTTCATCGAACTCCATGGCCCACATCCCTCTTCTACACAGGAGTGATGAGAAGAGGACAGTTACAGAGTTGGTCCTATGTCCAAAGATGAAGAGGAACAGTGAGCACAGGCTGGACCTCAGCGGGCACAGGCTGGACCTCAGCGAGCACAGGCTGCACCTCAGCCCCCTGCACATACAGCAAGTGAGCAGCTTGGTCTTCATGGAGCAGGGGCTGTCTCTGAGCCTATTGCCTGCCTGCTTGCCTGCCTATGGCTCCCCCACCCCTACATGAACCACCTTGTCTGGGATTTGCTGTGCAGGGGTGGGTGGGGTGTTGTGTTAGTTGGGGAGTGATACCCAGAGAGGGCTTCTCTTTCTCAAAATAGAAGGGGAAGGTGGAATGGGGGAAGGACTTGCATGAGGGGGTACCAGGAAGAAAGGAAGGGCTGATATTGGGCTGTAAAGTGAATAAATAAACAACAACAACAACAACAACAACAAAAGACGAAGGGGAATATTCTGGATGTGCTGATCAGATGAGAAACCATCGTCACAGACTCAATTGTTAATACAATGTCCCCCAGACAGAGATTGTCATGAACATGAATGGAGACGTCTATGAGCTGAAAACAGTGGTCAGGATTGACTAAGGAACAAAACTATGTCCTCTTTTCCGTTTTATTTCTAATTATTCTAATTACTGCCAACTCTTCTCAAAGAAGCCTGATAAAGCCCTGTCTTCACAATGACCCAGCATTTTCCTGGTCCACTATCTACTGAAAGAAAGGGCCTCCAGCCTGTGGGGTTTCAAGAATTGCCAACCTTTTAAGATACATCTTGGATCATAATAGTTCGGACTCTCAGAAAAGTCCCCAGAGTGATTTGGACTAACAGTCCCATTTTTTAACATTTTTATAATTAAATTATTTATTATTGATTGATTGTGTGATGTATGTGGGGGAGGTGGGGTATGGGGTATGGCCTGTATGGAGATCAGAAGACAACTTCCAGAAATAGGTTCTTCCCTTCCACCATCTGGGTCCCAGGGATTGAACTCTGGTTATCCGTTAGGCTCAGCAGCAAATGGCTTTACCAGACGTGCTGTCCAGCCCTACAACAGACCTCTTGCCCGGTATTTTGTTAGGCTCAGAAGAAAAAAATTGTCAGGACCTTTGTGGATATGGAAATCATAAACTGGAAACTCTATTTCTCCATAATATTCACTGAATTATCAGCCTCTGTTATTGGGTGGCCGAAGATGTGCAGAAAAAAAAGAAAGAAAAGAAAAAGAAAAGGTTTGTGAGTGCAGATCTCTGAGGAAATGGGAACATTGTTTCTTCAGCTGGCAAGGAATCACAATTTGGCCCAGTCTATTCATCCACAGGATACACATTGCTGCTTCCATGCTTCTCCATGGACCACTAGGACTAGCTGCTGGTTGCATCTACGGGTGTGACTCTGGCTACTCCGTCTAAGCCTGGCTTTGCATCTGTACATTTGGTTTATGAGACCGTCAAGGACACAGCCTGCTCAGCTCACTTTGCATATGGCGTATCAGGCACACAGAGGCAGAGGAAATGGTACACCTGCTCACACCGATGTCTCTCAGCCTCTGCTGGGCCTTAAGCTCAGGATCCTACTGCTTCCTCACAGAACCCTAAGTTACCCCCATTTTATAGATGAGAAAGCTGAAGGTTTGAGGCCAATAACTCTCAGAAGCTGATAATCCATAGCTAGAGTAACCTTGGTTACCTGCTTCTTCCTTTGCTTCCTTTACCTTTGGGCTTCCTTAAAGTTCCAGTTCAGAGTATCTCTAAACCCGACTGCCACAGTTCATGGCACCAGAATGCGGTCCACCACCTATGAGGATGCTTCTGCCAGCACTGACGTCAGCAGACCCCACATCGCACCAGCATTCAGCATCAAGTGTGAACTGGAGAGACAGACCCGTGCACCTTGCTTCTACTTTCCAAAGTTTTGAACTCAACTAGTCAAGGTAAACTAGACAGGGAGCTCAGGGAATCCAGAAGACCACCCTTTCAAACTACGGAGGACAGCAGGCTATGGGGCATGACATAGCTACTCTTTGGGATTGAGCACATTTCCTCAAGAGCCAGAGTCTAGGAGGGTGAGCCTCAGTCAGGCAGCTTGTTTCTCATCTTACTTCCCTGCACATGGGCTGTGCTCTGTGTTTCTTGTGGGGAGGAGGGGAGGCAGGCTACCCTCTTAAACTGATAAGAGAGAATGGCTAGGTTTTCTAGAATTGGTACTACTTGGCCTGACAGTGGGGGGCATATCATCCCAGCACTGGGGAGGCAGAGGCCAGCTTGGTTAGAGTTCCAGGACAGCCAGGGCTATAAAAAAAAAAAAAAAAAAAAATCTCAAAAGCCACCAACAACAAAAAAGCAAAACAAAGAGGTAGTACTTGAACTAAAGCTATTTAATAAATTGAGAGAGACAGTCTTGGATAAAGCAGGCTGGCCTGGGACTCTTAGTTTTCTTTCTTAGCCTCCCATGTGCTGGGAGACAGGCACGAGCTACCACTGTGAGCTTTGACCTTGAGGGGAAGTAGAAACAGCAAGGCTAACAGGGCAGTTTGGATATTCCAGTGCAAGAGTCACCACATGCAGACATGAGCAACTGCAATAGCCACACAATAAACTTCCTATGGGTCGAATGCTGTCCCAAGCACTGTACAGAGAAGGACATCATGTCATCCCAGTTGCTTACGTTGTCTGTCTTGATAGCAAATCAATCCCTTACAGGCCGGAACACCCTTCAACCCCACCTCTGTATCCCCATTGCTCAGAAGAGTGCCTGCTATGTAGATCAGATTCAGTAATTTGTCTTGTTTCTCTTCTTTCCCAAGTATTTAAATAAATGTTTAAATCCACGAATCTTCTCAGCCTGACAAGATAACCTAATTCATATGTGACGCAGAAAATAAAAACATCTTACACAACAGACTTTATAAAGCTTAAAGTTATCTGTATTTTCTATTAGCATAAAGTCAAAAGCACTAGTCTGATTGTCTCAGGGCTAGCCATACGCAATGAAAGGTTGTTTAGAACTGTTATGAAAAACATATGGGAATTCTAGAGAAAATGAAAGAAATGAGACTCATAGCTATTTGGGAAGATTCACGTCTAAACCTTTGAATTAGCTGACTGTAGAAAGCACTCCTTCTTTGGGCAGTTTCACAGGGGTCCCGGGATCACAGGGGTCAGACTACAGATGATGTTTTAGCCAAGCCAGGCCAGAGTCTCTAAGATGTTACACTTGGTTGCAGTCTATTAAGTCAGTCTCTGCACCTATGGAAATGCCAGGGGTCGTGGCACATGCCATGAGCTCAAAGCCAGACTGAGCTATAGTCTCAGAACAACAACAACAACAACAAAAAAAACTAAAACTCCTCAGATGTCCTGTTGCCAAAGACTGGGGAAGTGGTTCATCTGTAGAGGGCTTATCTAAAATGGAGGAGATCCCCATTGGGAGCTGCCGAAACCCAGAATGAACATGCCTGAGAGGTGCAGAAGTCAAGATGATTTTATTTATCTACCTACTTGTTTACTTTTTTCAGACAGGGTTTCTCTGTGTAGCCTTGGCTGTCCTGGAACTCACTCTGTAGACCAGGTTGGCCTCAAACTCACAGAGATCTGCCTGTCTCTGCCTGTGCTGGGATTAAAGGTAGGCGCCACCACGCCCAGATCCATCTTTTGTTACAAACCAAGTGCCAAGATAGATTGGGCTACGTAATTTAAGAAAGAAAGGAGTGGGGGTTGTACATACAAAGGTCGTGTGAGACACAGTGCAGTGAAGAAGCCTCGGCAAGAGAAAGGCAGGCCTCCGGAGAAACCAACTCTGCCAACCCTGGGTCTGTGGCTTCGAGAACTAGAAGCCCATTCCTCTAAACTGCCAAGAGAGAGTAACTGGAGCCGTCTACCATGAGCATGAACGGTGAAGAGCAGGGAGTGTTTCTGCTTGCACTTACCTGTCCGATGCCCACGGATTCCTGAACATCACTTTACCCTTACGGTCCTTTCACTTTACCCTTACGATCCTTCTAGCAATCGCCTTCGCTGGAAGCAAACTCAGATTATCCTTCATTTTAAGTAAATGACACACCAGAGTCCAGGCAGCTCAGTTAACTCCTAACATGGAAAGACTTTAGTCCTTTAATTATTTTTACTTATGCATTTGGATGTCTTGCTTGCACGTATCTATATACCAGTTGTGTGTCCAGTGCTGCCACAGGCTAGGTGTTATCTGATACCCTGGAATTGGAGTCATAGGTAGTTGTTGTAGGTGCTGAGACTCGAACCTGGGTCTTCTGGAGGAAAAGCCGATGCTCGTAACCACTGAGCCATCTCCCCATCCCCTGAGAGTGCAAACACTTCAACATCCCTTCCAAGTGGGGACCTAGGGCACATTTAATTTTATTTCTGCCCTTAAGTTTCTCATTCCAGGTGGAGTTGTTCGAAAACCTGGGGTCTCTCTTTACGACTGGTAGTCTCAACATTCTAGCACTTACTTCCTATGAGTGAGACTATTTGCTGTTGACGATAAAATTCCCAACAATTACTAACACTAACCGACAAGATACCTCTCAGGATGACTCCTGATCTGCAGAATAAATGCTTCTTCCACACTAATCCTTATTTTGCAGGGTAATACTATTTGGCTGGTATTATTGGCAGGGCAGGGAGCTGATGGCAGTCCTAACTTTGGTTGTTATTCACGGTACTGAGGCTCAACCCCAGGGCCTGACACAGAGGAACAACCCCAACCCTGATCCTGGGCTCCTTGGCTTGTGTTCTAAGTTTTCTTCTGCTTCCTTTCCCTGTCCACCCATCTTATCCTTTATTCTTTCCACCAGGAACTGCCTGTGGTCTCCGCACTGCTGCCTGCTTGGTTTTATGTGGGTCAATTCCACAGTGGCTGTGATGTCAGGGCATCTGAGGGAGAGGGGAGCAAGGGAAGGGAGCAGTGCGTCTGACCGTGGGATTTGTGAACATCTGCTTATCTTTGGCGGACGTGGGGGAGAGGGAAGGCTAACTTAGGACATTGGAGGTTCATCCCCTTGTCTCATTGATATTTCTTAGAGATGCAACACAGGGCCTCGGTCATAGTAGGCAAGAACTCTTCTCTTTGGTTTTTAAGGACAATGTCTTCTGTGCACGGTGGCTCACAACTTTAGTCCAGCACTTGGGAGACAGAGGCAGGCAGATCTCTAGGAGTTCTAGGTCTTCACACTGAGTTCAAAGTCCACAGAGTAAGTACATAAACCAAGGCTACAGGGAGATTCTGTTTCTTTGTTGTTTTTGTTTTTCCTTTTCCTCACTATACAGCTCAGGTCACTATAGCTCAGGCTAGCCCTCCAATTTGTAATCCTACCTCAGTAGTGAGTTCTGGGATTACAGTCATATACTGCTGTATGTAGCAGAGAATATTTTTTTAATAAAGCATGAAGATGACCCTGGATGATATTAACGGGCTCACTGAAAGGTTTCTCAACCAAATAAAACAAATCGTGCCAAATCCAAATTACAACACTTTATTGCAGCATCGGCAAAGGTCAGATTTCTGAAGCTGGTGAAGATTGGGCAGCATTTCCATGTGAAATGTTACAACTTTACAAGTTTTGTTTCTTATTGAAATCTACATGCAGAAACTGAAACATGGTAAAAGAAAGATGCAAAATAGAAAAAGATGTAATCAAGTTGTAGCATACAGATGTGTCTGTTAACTAAATGACTACGCCTACTGGGAAGCAAATGAAAGACACCTATCCTAATAAATTAACAGACTGTCAGAAACAGACTAAGAACCCTCATTTCTACTGGGGAAGGGGAACAAAAGGAAACGAAACAAAAGCAAAGTAAAAGCTCTACTTGTTTCCATAGCTTGTTTAGACACAGAGGCTGTAAACCCATGAAGGTCAACCAAGTACTCTGATCCACTTCTGTCGTCCTTCCTTCTTCTGTGACATGCTCACTGGCACGGCTTGTTTTCAATGATACTTACAATGGGCTCAACTACATCCCCGTTCTTAGGCTGCTGTCAGACCTTCTAAGCCATCTGAATGAATGCTTTGCATATTAACAGTCTTCAGTTTTCCTTCACTCTAATAGGCAACTTTACATCACTGACTCTGATGGTTAAAACAGGTTTTTCTCCCTCATCCCTTGTCCCTCTTGAAACAAACTCCTTACACAGACCTTTCCTGGCGGCTTGTCTGGCATTTGGATATCTTGCATCATTTTGCTGTCCTGCATGGAAGTTTTACTAGAAGATTTTACTGCTTGCTCTATACTGTTCTACTGTAGTCCTGGAGCCCCCAAATGTATCTTCTTCCAACATGGGATGTTCAATTCAGAGACACTGTAACTTAAATCAAGTTTAAAACTCAAGTTCATTTCCCCCATACCATTCCCATCTCAACCGTTTCTTCTCCGGCTCAGTCACCTCACGGACGCTCTTCTTGGTGTAGCTCTCAGTAGTCAAGTGAACCTTCTCATTTCTTGACTGCCATTCTCAAGAGAAGATTAACCCTCACGTGATTTCCATTACAAAAGGCCTTTCTGCCTTGTCTGGAAGCGTCGGCTTGTTCCGGTGTTGGCAGAGGCTGGTGTTTCTGCCTCATGGCCCCAGCCTGTCCCAGGTTTAGATTCGCAACTCTCTAGACCGACATGCTGAGATGTGTCCGCTGCTCTCATTCAATTGCTGGAGGACTCCACTATCCACAACATCAGATACAGGACCTAATGAAATGACACGTGCTGCTGGATCAACGTCTCCTAAGGTACAAACACAACGGTGTTAGGAACTTTACCACACGGGGCAGGAAAGTGTCAATCACCAGCAACCACCATCACAGTTAATGCTTCCTGAAGATCCTAGATGCCCTCCATTGGAGGTGCGGCTCCATACCTTTTCTTCAGCTATTTCCTCTCCCACTCCCTCCCTCCGTTGCCCACACTTTCAATATGGTCATACACAGCCCAGCCTGGCTTTGTACTCACTATGTAGGTGGCCGAGGATAATCATGAACTCCTGACTCTCCTGTCTTCCGCTCCCAAGCCATCGGGTTATAAATAAGCAATGTGCTGTCATACTTGGCCCTCTACACTAAATTCTAAGATGCTGAGAAATCATGCTCTGTGAGTCGTTGGTGTGTATATCGCCAAAATGTGTATCACCAATTTGGTGCCGTCTAACATCTAAAACATCAGACTATTAACTTATTTGGAAACAGCTGTTGGGGGGTTGGGGATTTAGCTCAGTGGTAGAGCACTTGCCTTGCAAGCGCAAGGCCCTGGGTTCGGTCCCCAGCTCCGGAAAAAAAAGAAAAAAAGAAAAAAGAAAAAAGGAAACAGCTGTTGGCAGATGCAATCAGTTAAGATGCAGCCATGCAGGGATAGGCTGTTTCCCACGATACTGTTCTTACAGAAACAAGTATGGACTTGCACCGGGAAGAGTGCTTTGTGAAGACAAAGACAGACTAGGGCGATGCATCTGTAGCTCCAGGACTGCCAGCAAACTCCTGGAAGCTGGGACGCTTGAACACGTTCTTCCCGGCTCAGAAAAAATCAGCCCTGCCTTACTCACATTTCCTGCCTCCAAAACTCAGACAACAAAATTCTGCTGCTGGAGCCACAGAGGGCAGGGGAACAAGCTGCTACCCTATGGTCTAACGAGCAGCAGGTCAGAGTGCCGAGAAACTTTCAAAGAATAAAACACAACTCTGTCTACTCAGAAAAAAAATCTCTTCAAGAACTGAACTAAAAAGGGGACAAAATACTGACACAATCACTCCCTGACAGGGAGAAGCAAAGACACAAGTCTTTCCTGAGGTAAAGGCAAGCGGTTTCTGAAGCACAATCACCAAGTGCAGTGGATGAGAGAAAATCTGTAAGTCAGGCTTCCAGCAGAGTATCACTTGATTGATTACCTTACAGGCAAAGAATTATCCTGAGTGATTCTAAGAGCTGAAAAAAAAAGTATTTCTAATACATACCTGAGTTAATGTTATTCTAGGAAATATGTAACAAAAGTACCAAGTAACCTTAAAATATTGGCGTAAAGAAGTCCCACGTGGGTGCTGTGGAACAATTCATAATTCTACAGAGCCTGGAGTTCCCAGAGCTGAAGGCCACCCGAGCTACACATAGGGAGAGTCTGTGTCAAGAGAAGCCTCCAGCCGGGGGTGTAGCTCCGTGGAAGAGCACACACCTAGCTGGGTTATTCACCCATCAGTGTGGGTAGGGAATATAATACAAGCTGTGAGCCAGCTGTCCTAGGTGCTTGAAAAGACAAGATGGGAGAACTAAGGCAGGGACAGCTTAAGTCAACCTGGACGGTACAGCAAATGCCCCGTTTCAAAACAAGGGAGGGCAGGACGCATTTTGGTAGATAACCCACGCATATCTGCCGAGCTTAGAGAGCACTGCACTAATCTACAGGAAACCGTAGCACCCAGGTGCACCAGTCTCAACACTTGCTGAAGATGTCACGGCGTCAGCTTCTCAAGCCTGACTCAACTGAGAGCAGCTGGCTCTGGACTACAGGAGACTAGAGGGTGGCTTACTTACAGCAGTTACCTCATTCACGGAAGTGCCTGGAATGTTCTAAAGGAGTCAGGTTTTATTTTACATTCTTATCAAGTCTTGATTAAGCCTTCAAATCCCTAGGCAAAGATGTTACAACTACTTCAGTAACAGGTAAATTTCACTTTAACTGACATGTCGTGTCATGAAGATTAATAACTGGCTCAAGAATCCATCTGGAAGCAGTTTCTCAGGTGTTTACCTCACCAGAAAGTCCCCCTACCACAGTACACTCAAGACACCTGATGACACCACATTCTTCTACCACCGTGCTCTTGAAGTGAAAAGCAAAGAAACTAAACAGAACCCAAACTACGAGATGATTCCAATCTGTCATTCTTTTTTCAAAAAACTGTTTCTTCACTTAGAATTTAAATTTTAAAACCAGAAACCACTTGCCACTCCAAAAGGCTCAACACCTCTTTACATGCTTGCCTTCTCTTTTACAATGTTCATTCACACCTACATTGTTAAAGTGTTCATTGCACGTTACAAAGGGCCTTTAAAAAGACCTGTGTGAGTTTTTGCCTGCATGTATGGATGCATATGTACCATGGACATGCCTGATCTCATGGAGGTTAGAGGAAGGTGCCAGAGCCCCTGGAAATGGAGTTACATATGGTTGTGACTCTCCACCTGAGTGCTGGGAACCAATGTAAGTCCTCAGAAAGAACAGTAAGTGTTCTAATTAATCACTGAGCCATCCTTCCAGCCCCATGCCATCCCTGTCTCCCCCTTCTGAGATGGTCTGGAATTTGCTAGGATGAAGGCCAGGCTTGAGCTCAGAGAAATAACCCCTGCCTGGGTCTGGCTAAGTACTAGGGTGTGTGCCGTCATGCTGGGCTCAGACGGTCACTTGTAGAAGATTATGGATGCTGGCTAGTTTTATGTCACCTTGACAAGAGACACCTAGAGTTATGAGAAGAGGGACCCTCAATGGAGAGTGCCTCCATCAGATCCAGCTGTGAGGCGTTTTCCTGATTAGTGGCTGATAGGAGAGCCCACTGTGGGTGGGGCCATCCCTGGGTTGGTGGTCCTGGGTTCTATAAGCAAGCAGGCTGAGTAAACCATGAGAAGCAAGCCAGGAAGCAGCACCCCCCGCCCCCCCCATGGCCTCTGCATCAGCTCCCACCTCCAGGTTCTTGTCCTGACTTTCTTTATTGATGAACAGCAATATGAAAATGTAAGCCAAACCCTGTCCTCTCCAACCCTAAAACAAGTGGGTATCAGTGTACTGCGGTATTACTGTGACAGACCTGACCATGGTTTTGGAGGATTATGGAAGACTTTGGAAGTCTGGGAGAGGACAGCTCAGCAGGACGTTCTGTGGGAGCTTGGAGGACAACAATGTTGAGAGCAGTGCAAGCTGGCCTGTGATGTTTCAGATGGAGGTTTAAGATTCCATCACGGCCATTTGCTCTTCTAAGACTCCATGGTTCTAGTTAGCTGGGGCTGACCAATCAGCTGTGATGAGTGAGATTCCTGAACTACTAACGTGGAGTCTTTGCTTTGCTGGGATACTCAATGTTGGTTGGCTAGTGCTGAGAATTAAGTGGTGATTAAGAAGAGACTTGCACCAATGAGGTGGAATCTTCTAGGAAGTGTTTCCTGAGAGCACAGAGAAGCTCTGTTCCAGAGGCAGCCATGGCTGTACCTCATGTTGGCAGCGGAACTCAGTAGTTTATGAGTCACACAGGTGGTACTGGTTTTGAAGGCATGGAAGAGTCACAGAGAGCAGCTGAGGCTGGCACTGTGAGAAGCTAGAAGAGGCCATTACTGAAGGTGCAGCCTCAGAAGCAGGTGAAGGCCTGGGAATAAAGGGGTCATGAAGAGAAGCTGAGGCTGACGCCCAGAGGAGAGCCGGAGAGACTAATGGCGAAAGTGCAGCCCAGTGGCAGCAGAGGACCCCAGCAGTTCTGGAGATGACAGCACCATGGGACGACCACCAGACACACCACAGCACTGGAATGGAGCCCTCCAGAGCCTAGAGGTCAAGCTGTGTGCTACAGAGGGCAGAGCTGGAGAAGTGACCCCAAGCCCTGAGTCCAGAAGATCACGAGAGAATCCCAGACACTAGACATTGTTCACACAGCTGTAGTTCTGTTTTGATTGCGACTATGTCCTGGTTCTTCCCTCTTGAATTACATACTTGAAAGTATGTAATCTAATTTTGATTTTTACACGAGCCCACAGATAAAGACTGACTTTTAAAAGAGATTTTGGACTTTTTAGGAAAATTAAATATTTTAAAGAAAGTGAAGTTTAAATGGGTTTAAATTTTTAATGATTATGGGACTTTTAAAGTTATTTATATTTTTAATGTGAGATCTTGGGGATGAATAAGAAAGGAAAAGTGGTTTGATAGTGATGTGTTTCTGTGTTAAGTTGACAAGGGGTCAGTTGTACTGGCTGGTTTTGGGTGTCAACTTGACACATGCTAGCATTCATCAGAGAGGAAGGAGCTGAGCTGAAGAAATGCCTCCATGAGATCTAGCTGCAAAGCATTTTTTCAATTAGTGATCATCGGGGGAGGACCAGCCCACGGTAGGTGGTGCCATCTCTGGACTGGTGGTCCTGGGTTCTATAAAAAAGCAGGCTTGACATACCACTCCCGAGCATATACCCAAAGGATCCTCATCCTTCCATAAGGACACTTGCTAAATTATGTTGACAGCAGCTTTATTAATAATAGCCAAACATTGTAAAACAACCTAGATGCCCCTCAACTGAAGAATGGATTGAAAAAAAAAGTGGTACACCTACACAATTAAAAAAAAAGAATGTCATGACATTTGCTGGATAGAACTAGGGTTTTAAAAAAAAAAAAAAAAATCAACCTGAGTGAGGTAATCCACCATGGAATATGCTCACTTATAAGTGGATATCAGCCATAAGTACAGGATAATCATGGTACAACCCAGAGACCTAGAGAGGCTGAGTAAGGAGGTCGTTAGAGAGGAGGCAAGGATCTTCCTGGGAAAGGTAAATAGGTTTTTGAGAGTGGCCTGGGGTGGGCAGGCATGGAAACAGGAGGGATCAGGTTGGGGGGATGGAGGGAGGACTGGGTTTGGGGGACATTTTGGGAGTGGGGTAGAAACCTAGTGCAGTGGAAACTGCAAGGAATCAATGAAGGTGACTCTAGCCAAGAGTCCTCGTAATGGGGGACAGGGAGACTGAACAGGCCATCCTAACACCCAAGGCCTCAAGTGGAGGGATTGGGACACCAACCTAGTCACAACCCTCCAACCTACAGTTTGTCATGGCTGCAGATGTGCTGGGACTAAAGCCTAGCAGGCTCCTCATTAGAGAGACCAGAGAGACTGCATCGAGATGGAGAGCCTCACAGCCACATATCAGTCGGAGCTCACAGAGTCCTTTGGAGGAGTCAGAGGGATCAAGGACACTACAAGAACATGTCCCATACAGTCCCCATTGATGGGGACTCAAGTGGGCTCACAGAGATCAGGGGCCTGTATGGGTCTGACCTAGGTCCTCTGAATATATGCTGTGGTTGTGTAGCTCAGTGTTCCTGTGGGGCTCCGAGCAGTGGGAGCAGGGGCTGTCTCCGACTCTCTTGCCCACCTTTAGGACCCTTTCCCTCCTACTGGGTTGCCTCGTGCAGCCTTGATGTGAGGACATGTGTGGGATCTTACTACAGCTTGTTATTTGTGTTTGATTCATGTGACTGGGGGCCTGTTCTTTTCTGAGGGAGAGACTGGGGGAGGAGAGGAGGAGAAACTGTACTCAGGCTGTAATGTTTGAGAGAAGAATACATGAGGAAAGATGAAGGGAAAGCAGCCTCGGCATCAGCTCCTGCCTGAAGGGTCCTGCCCCGACTTCCTTTAGTTATGAACAGCAATGTGCAAGTATAAGCTGGATAAACTGCTTCCTCCCAGCTTGCTTATTGGTCATGGTGTTTTGCTGCAGCAAAAGCAACTAAGACAATGGATACGTTATTTTTTTTTAAAGTTGTGGTCTTAGATAAAACAGACCAAGAGGTTAGCTGAAGAGTGGAGATGGAGAAGAAAATGAAGTGATAAAACCTGGGCTGTAGAAGTCTCTCTGTCTGTTCACCTGATGCTTCCTCAGCTTCTGATAGATGCCAGGGAGTAAGCACCCCGTAGGAGACGCGAGACAAACAGTCGTGCATCTGCAGCAATCCTCTGCGGGGAGAGGCAGCCTAGCTTTACTGTGGCCAGGCCCAAGTTACCAAGGCAGGCCCTAAGGAAGGAAGAGAATTCCCTGGGGCTCAGGAAAACCAGGAAATGGCTCCAGAACGACGGTGTTAGGGATGCAGTTAATTAAGAGGCCAGCTTGGCTGAGAATATGAGAAAGAACATTAAGAAATGTTAACCAAGCTGTGTAATTCAGACTTTATCCTAAAGTCACTGAAGGGCTTTAGGTAGACGGTTTCACAAGGTCAGAAGGCAGACTCCATCTCAGAATACTAGGTCTGAGGAGAATGACCTGGAAGAGTTCACGCAGACTGCAAAGGTGACGGGCTACAGCAGCAGTCTGCGCTCGATGTTAGCTAGACAGTGCCGCCATATTCCACGAGAAGTAACAGTCCTTTGATCTGAATCTCGGCACTGATGTGGAAAACATGGGCACATTACAAGTACTTTACTCAGTAGAATACCACAGAGAAGTTAACGTATTATTAATCAGAACTGAAGGAAAGAGACGAGTCAACCTCCTTCTCAGTGTGCAGAGAGAGGGAGGGCTGTCGTGTTTGCATTAACGAAGCTGGAGAACACAGTGTGGGAGGGGTTGGGTCAGGCCACCTTCATGTGAGGTTTGCCTCAGACACGCAGGAACTCAAGTTCAAGGTATTGATAAGAGATCTTGATAGCAATGGGTCACAGCAGGGAGGGCTGAACTATTCACAGAAAATAGAAGGCTAAGAGGAGGCCAAGGACCAGGTCCACAGGGCAAGGACATCTGTACTGTCTGTCTGTGCTCACAGAGTTTAGTGGGGCTGGAGAAAAGGGAAAACGCAGACCCCAGCAGTCAGAGAAACGACAGGAAAAGAGAAAGAGAGCCTGATGTGGTAGTCAGGTATCCCGGTAGTCAGGATCTCTCAGTCCAAAGCCACAGAGCTACACAGCAGGACTCCATCCCACAAAGGGAGGGCACTGGAGAGGTGGCTCAGGGCTTTTTCAGAGCACGCAGATTTGAGTCCTGGCACACATGGTGGGTCATAACTGCAGGCCCAGGGAATCCAGTGCCTCTTTCAACCTCCTCAGGCACCAGGGATGTACGTGGCACACAGACACATACATGCAGGCAAAACACGCATACAGAGAATTAACAGTGTAAAAAGAATAAACAAAGCTTACACTCAAGTAAGACTCAGAGAGTGCCCAAGGGGCAGTAAGGGTGCCCAGTAAACTTCAGCATAATGGCGGGACTGAGTTACAACCTTCCAACGAGGAGAGGAAGAACACACAAGGCTCCTTCTCTCAGTGGGGAACTCGAAGGGAAATGCTAACAAAGAGTTTTGGAGAGACTAAAAAAGCATACACATTCATCTATAAAATTTATATATTTATATATCTACTTCTCCATATGCTGTTCTTGTTTCCTACTTCCTAGGAAGTACTTCATATTAAGTGTCTCTCCTGCTCTCTCTCTCCCCTCCCCCCCTCAATAAATGACTAAGCTGGGCAGTGGTAGTACATGCCCTTAATTTCAGGCAGAGGCAGGCAGATCTGAGTTCAAGGCCAGCCTGGTCTATAGCAGCCTGAGTTCTAGGGCAGCAAAGGCTACACAGAGAAAGCCCCCCTTTGAGGGGGAGCACCCCTCCACCCTCCACCTCCAAACACCTCCCCTCAGAACAACAACAATGACAACAACCAAGAAAACAACAAAATACTCAAAGCCAAAGCCAACAAGAACTAGGGCAGAATTAACTCTGAAGTACTCCAAAGTTCATTTTTCCACTGGACTCTAGCCCTGAGGGCACTGACACTTGTTCTACTTTTTGACAATCTAACATATATAAAAATGATTAAAAGACATTAACTCTGAACACTACAGCATACACTTTACCCTTCTTTTAAGAAAGTGAATAGGCAGGAATCTAATACTTCTCATTGCCTCTTAAGCTACTTTGTGTTTTAGCAGCAATGTAACAGGCTTCAATAAAATTAAGCTCTATCATTGAGTCTAATGGTAAATTCTTATTTTGTTCACCAAAGCATCATAACAGACATTTGTTAGGAAGAAGCGAGTGAAGGTTGTTTACCTCCCACCAGTCTTAAAGATTAGATCTGCATTAGGTGCTCCCTTTGGATGTTGGTAACGAGGCCGCCGCTCACGATTAGTGTTTGCTGGAGCTGGGCGCTGTGCGAGAGACTGCAACATTTCTGTGGTAGGAGCGAAGAGGAAAATGCTGTTAGCTCTGGTAAATATATCTCCACAAGGCAATGAAACACCAGGGAGAGCAGTCTATTAGTCCTTGCATGGAAGAAGCTGACTTTCAAAGAAGAACGTTCTATAGGCTAATGGTTATGAAGTATTAAAGCATGAAAAAGCAAAGGAAGTGACTGACAGCTTTGACAGCTACCTAAAGCTCTCTAGGACAGCCCAGGGTGCTGCTCCTCTGCAGGTGCTGTCTGTCCTGTTTTCCATCGGCAGCTTTCACTGGCCTTGGGCCTTGGTTGGTCAGCAAGCCCAGGGCTCTGCCTCCCAACACTGGGGTTGCACACTGGCTTTTTATGTGAGTGCTGGGAAATCTAACTCAAGTCCTTTGCTTGCATAGTAAACAGCACGGTAAACACTTTACAAAGTGAACTTTATAGCCCCAATTTCCCACATTTTTATTTTTATTTAAGTTGATAAGATTTATCTTTATATCTGGTTGTTGTGGTGCACCCCTTTAATCCCAGCACTTGGGAGGCAGAAGCAGGTGGATCCCTAAGTTGAAGGCCAGCCTGATCTACAGAGCAAGTGTCAGCATAGTGCTACACAGAGAAACCCTGTCTTGAAAAAAAGAAAAGGAAACATTATTATTAATTTTAGCTCTGTCCGTGTGTGGGTTATGTGTATGTTAGTGCAGACAGAGCCTAGGAGTTGTCCCCTGGAGCTGGAGTTACAGGCAATTATGGAGCCGCCTGATGTAATTGAAGGAACTTAAACTCAGGTCCTCTGGAAGAGCAGTGTGTGCCTAACTGATGAGCCATCGCTCCAGCCCCTCTCCATTGTTAATAAGTGATCTTTCTTTCTTTCTCTGAGATAGAATTTTACTATGTAGTCCAAGCTGTCCTCAACAGCCTGCAGAGTGATGACAGGTAAGTGTATTATGGGCCGCACTACCATCCCTAGCCTGTAGCTCTCTTTACCTTGATAATCTTCTTGTTCTTGTCGTTCGTTGATGTCTAAGGTGAGCTTTTTCATCCTCATCCTCTCCTCTTGTTCTGCTTGTTGCTGGTTCCAGTGATTTGCAGCAAGTTGGGATGACATGGGCACATTGAGAATCTTAAACTGGAGGAAAAACAATACTGGAATAAGAAACAGCCTGATAAAATGGCAAGGACGGTTAAATAAATGAGTTTACAAAACAGTACTATCTGTTCTCCACTGTAATCCCATCTGTTAAAACCTGTGCTATTCTAAGGAGACACAGTGTTATTCTAAGTCTAGCAGTGGATGGGAACTGGAAGGCTAGCAAGGTGTGACCGGCCTCATGAACAGCAGTGCTCTGGACGTATAACCTAGAGACAGGATCGCCCTGCAGACGTGTTGTATGTGAGTGAGCAGCAGCGAGACGAAAGCACATTCCTTTCAGCCCTACTTGCCTCCCCAGCTAATGGGGAAACCTGACCACCTCCAGCACACCGAGCACTTCTTTGTTCTAAAGACAGATGTGACAGGAGGAAGCAGGGTGACACAACCGACACAGAATCCAGGTCCCTTTCTTGAAATGCTGGTGTGTAGCAGGATGTTTCTAGCTGAGGAATGCACATGGCAGACAAACCTAGATAAAAACCTATTAACTAAGGCCCAGGGTCCCCTGGGAAACTCTAGGTGAACTATGATAATCAGCTATGCATAAAACAAAGTGTTTCATAACCTAAACTCTGTGCACAGCAGTGTGCATGCTTCACACAGGAGACTCGTCTATGACTGGATGAGGCACGGTGAAGAAAGGCAGGGCTCTGAGAGCTGTGCTCAGCAACCCAGATCCCTCTCCGCCTGAATCATGCCTCCAAGGAGCTCAGCCATCACAGTCACTGCTAAGGCGTAACACTGCACAAGGTCTGATTCACTGCCGTCTCACTTGGAAACTCGGCTCTTTGTATTCCTTCAAGTCTCTATCAGCATTTCCTTATGATGGGACCAGTCAGTCAGCGTTCCCCTCAGACGGCAATAACATGGGCATGACACACAAGGTCAGACATACTGCATGTACACTGCACCAACTGTATTCTGTTTTTATGACAGCAGATCATATCGAAATAAAATATATTAAGTTAAACTAAGTAATTTTCTAACCCAGGCTGAGATGGCACAATAAAGAATAAAAAAACGCTATTGCATTTTTAAAAATTTTACTTAGTTTAAAAACAAACAAACCTGATTTCTTTTTTTTTTCTTCTTCTTCTTTTCTTTTTTCTTTTTTTCGGAGCTGGGGACCGAACCTAGGGCCTTGCATGCTAGGCAAGCACTCTACCACTGAGCTAAATCCCCAACCCCCAAACCTGATTTTTTTTTTTTTTTTTTTTTGGTTCTTCCCCGGACCGAACCCAGGGCCTTGCGCTTCCCTAGGCAAGCGCTCTACCACTGAGCTAAATCCCCAACCCCCAAACCTGATTTCTTAATGTAAACAACACACCAGTGTCATACACCATGTTTGGGAGGCTGGTTCTCTTAGTCATTACACTTCCTGGTCTCAAGCACTAAAAATGTATGGAGATTTTTAGAAGGAAATGGCCCAACTTACAAAATACCAGAACAAGGTAGCCAATAAGAAACATACATAATTGGTTTTTTTTGATCAATTCTAAAATACTTTCTATTACATTTAAATATTCAGTAAAATAGTACCATTTTCTTTTTATTATGTTCCTGTGATAAAACCTGAAATTTCTTCTCAAGTTCAATTATGACAAACTTAATTATACTGACAGTATACTAATAAAACAGTACAAAGGATTATAAAGAAATTTTCACATTGAGTTTGTTCTCAAAATGTATTTAGTATTTGTAAAACTAAAATTATCTTTATTAAATTTTATGACCTCTAAGAAACTATATAAAAGGAAAAGTTCTCAAGTACTGTGTGTTTAAAAGAACTTCTTTAAAAAGTAGGAATAACTTTGCTACCTCCACCGAATACCTTCAGTATAAACCAGCTTGGAAGAGGGGCTCTCCACAGCGAACAGGATGGGAGGACTGAGGTCACTCGAACTGAGCTTCTGAGGCATGGCGTGAATATGAGTAACATCGGGAGACTGATGGTGCTGCTTTCAGCTGAGTTTTACGTTTCACTACATTTTAAAACTACATACGCATACATAATATAAAGTGATAGGATACAGTAAGTACTAATTATCCTAGTAAAAAAGTGCAATAAATCATAATTCCTTATGACTACTGACTGTAACACAGTGGTTTTCCTTCCAGTATTATGTGAAATATACTTTGCCTTTTTCAATCATTCATTTTATTTGCACCTTTGCTTGTGGGAAGGGGAGAAGTGCATGCTGGATCCCTAAGAGCAGGAATCTCAGGTATCTGTGGGACCCTGGTTTGTTATATGGTGCTTCAGACCAAACTCTGATCCTCCTGACTGTATTGCAAACACTCAACTGTTGAGTGATCCCTCTAACCCCGACTTTATAGTTTTAAAAATAAAATATGCTGACCTACATAACTGAGCTGTATGTTACATGTTTTACTTTACTCAAATTCATAAATATGTAAATGCAAAGCTTGTCACTGCTCTCCTCTTACGTCTCTGCACCCACCCACCTCACCGGTCTGCTTTTCCCACCGTTGACTGTCACTGTAAGGCTTCTCTAAACAAATGTAGTACAAAGAAATCTTTCACTGAAGTAAAGAACATTCCTATACATCACTACACTTCACACTTGTAGAAAAGCCACCGCTCCGGAAAACAGAAGACCAACTGCCAAAAACTAAATTAAAAAAACAAAACAAAAAACCAACAGAACAATATAAGCTCTCTTATTCAGACCACAAGATACCATGATGTTTCTTTAAATAATAATTTTCCTGAAACTGGCCTTCAAATTAACGACCCTGTCTCAGCCTCTCAGAACTGTAGTAAGTGTGCATCACCACACCTGGCCATAAGGTGCATCTTGATTTACTGTTAGAGCCTCCATCCTGTGTAAGGACTAACCAGCGTGGGGGAAGTTGGTGACAATGCACCCTTATGTACACCTGGATATAACAAAGAGGAAAACTAGTATTGTACAGCTTTTACTCAGAAAAGATAAGTTTCCTTTGAGTTAATAAAACTAGAATCCAAGATACGTGTAAATACATTATGCAGTAATGCTATGCAGTAATGGGAATCAAAAAACACTTCTTATAGTTGCTCAATACTGTCCTTTACGCCGCACCTCACCGTGTGTGTGTGTGTGTGTGTGTGTGTGTGTGTGTGTGTTCGTGCATGAGTGTCTGAGTGCCCAGAGAAGGGTGGGAGGGAGTGAAGGAAGTATTTAACTTTACCACACTGACTTTAATGTCAGTCATGGTGTAGTCTTTGCTGGCCCTATTGTTTTACTATTATTGAAGCTATTTTACACTCTAGCCACCAAACTAAACGTATAAGGTAGGGCTTTATCACCCCTTAGTTAAACAAGAAATTACAGACGGGAACACAGTTACTCATCTAGAAATTAAAAAAACAAAAAACAAAAAACAAAAAAACCATGTATGTAGTCTCATAACACAAACTCAGACCAGCTGGGATCAGCACTGTGGAGGGTGGGTGAGCACCGGCAAGGTCCTTCTGAGGGCAAGGCCCTCAGGCTTGGGGTAGGGTGCTGATGGCTATCTTAATCTCTCCTTGTTTTCCTACTGAAAAGGAAGGAGGGGTGTCAGGTCTTAACTTAGTGGGGGTTGTCTTTATCAAGGGGCAGGCCCTCAGCTCTCACAGCCTGCAGAATAGCTTGACCGCCAAGAATAGAGACTCCAGCCCGACTCCTGGAGGTGGAGAGTCAAGGCTCCTCTCACTGTGTAGGGAGTATGTTAAAGGACTCATCCTGCTTATTCCCAGGGTTTGGGTACTGGCACCCACTCTGGAGGTAGCTACCTCAGTTTCAGGCTCTGGTGCTCTTACTAAACAGGGCTGAGGGCATGGAGGGGACAACCCACTTTGAGCCCCAGGTTCAGGAAGGGCTCCGTCTCAGCAAGTGTATGTATAAAGGGAGTCAGTCTTTATGTGGGCTCCCATGTGCTGGCACTGGTGACTGAGGATGGTGCCGCAGGGCTGCTCTTTGTCCTCAGGACAATTCAAGGCTGAAGCTAGGCTTCAAGGACCTGGGTGGGTACAGAAGGTGGCCCTCTCTTCTCTAAGTGACAGAACTGGGCCTCAGCTACTGGATCCAGAGGGGGATAAATACGAAAGACTAGCAGGGAGGCAAGCTGGGCCTAGGGTTATGGAGGAAAAAGGGACAGAAAGGCAGACATCCAAGATCAACGTAGTGTTTACCAGGAGCTGGCCCTGCTTCTCTCAGGGATTCCTACTCACCATTATCCTCCTCATAGGATCTTGTTTTTATTCAGTGTGTGTGCATGTGAGTGTGTGAGTGTGTGCGTGTGTGTGTTGAATGGACACTGTCCCTGCACCCACTGAGCCATCTCACTATGCTGGTCTCAGTACTTTAACTGCAGATACTTCTTTCAGGCACAGACAGCAATCACTAACGCCACAGCCTCCCTTCCTGCTCGTCCCTATGCCTGTTGTCTCCTTTCACTTGTTTTATGTCCCTCATCTTCCCAAGCCAACACTGTGAATTCCTTTACTAGACCAGAATGAAAGCTCCAAGAGAGAAGAAACTACTTAGCTTACGCTCTACGTAAAGAGCTTGGCATAAACACAAATAAACCAAATGGTCATGTGAGTAACATGTACCCACCTAATTAGCCCTGACTCCCTGTGACAGCTCCTGTAGTTCCTAAATGCTGGCACATTTTTCATTCTAATACATACCATTATTTTATATATCATTAAGACAAAAGTGAGTTATAACATGAATTAATGAACCTGGTATCAGAAATGACAAAACATAAAAACAGAACTGATACGTGTGCCTGCAGGAGCCGTTTCTGACAGCCAACCTTCATCTTTGTATAGCATCTCAGTGGGGAATAAGGCCCATGAGGACAGGTAGGTATGCCGCTGTGTGTCACCTATAGTCCTAGGACAAGGACACGTATGTTTACCAGTGCATAGGTGATGCTCAGGAAACATCTGCTAAATGAATACATGAATCCCTAAAACAATGGCCTAGTAGCCAGGGACATGATTTTGAGAGACCATATGTTAACATACAACAAAGAAAGAAAGAGTAAGAATGTAGGAGAAGGTGTGGGGCCAGATAACAGATTTCAGAGAAAATTGAACCTTGGCACTCAGTCCTTCTTGGTCTGTCTGTCCATCTCCTCCTCTCCCTTGCCCTGCTGAGCCTCCTTATATAGTTTTCTACTTAGTCAAGTAATTTATATGTCCTTACAAATTATACACACTCCGACCTTAGAGGTCCTTCCCATTAACACACCAATCACTGCATCGTCTCACACACATCATGGGTAATATTTCTACCACTGACTACTCTTAAAGTTTCCATCTCTTTTTGTAGGAAAAACCAGTAGCTTGGAATTTACTGAACAAAGCAAATTCTCACACTGATAACCAGGTTAGCTGCACCTGCACAGGGAGAGAGCTTACCTGCTGTTTATTGCCTTTCCTTGTCAGCATGACAAACGGCATCGTGTCTGCAGACTCTGTCTCTCCTTCCCCCCCACCAAGTGGGGGACCTTTCCTCAGCTGGCTTTTGAGATGCAAAGGAATAGCAACATCAAGTTGGTGTACTTTCACAGATTCACCACTTCGCTGCTTCAAGACAGAAATGTAAAAGTATATAAATATTCTGAAACACACAGAGAAATATAAAGATAAACCGCAAATGATTCATTCGACATCATATTTCTTAAAACACAACCTTAAGATCCAGACTGGCAAACACAAAACAAAGAAATATTTCTCCTCTCTGCCTAAAAGTCTCTGAGTCTGATGACAAGGAACCCTGTGGTTTGGCTTGTTTACTGCACCAGCCTCCATAGGCACACAACACTGTGGGTCCCGCAGACTGAGTTCTTCAAAAGCATTCTGTCCTCCCTCGCATGGCTTTGTAATTACAGAGACTCTGTGAAGTCTGACTCTTCCACGGCACACACACAGGTGCTCCCTAACACTCAAGAACAAATGAAAGCTATAGCAATCACATTAATTTCTTAGTAGTATCAACTGATTTTAGCATTTATAAAAATTTTCCAAAAAGTTAATTGCATGAATCTTCACTGAAGACATTAAGTCTGGAGGCAGTAAGATTAAACACAGTTAGCCCTGGGGTTTGGGAGACAGCTCAGTAAGTAACGTGCAGGCTACACATGCATGGGAAGCTAAGTCTGGATGGCTGGCACCCTCATAAAAGGCTGGGTAGAGTAGTATTTGCAGTCCACAGGGACCCAAGCTTGGATGGCTGGCACCCACGTAGAAGGCTGAGTGGAGCACTACTCGTAGTTTGAACACCAGGAGGCAGACAGAGGGAGATCCCAGGCAGGGGCTCACTTTCAAGACTGTGTACGCCAATCTCTAGGTTCAAAAAGTCATGTGAGGAGTGATAGATGGAGACGCACAATGTCAATTTTGGTGTGCACACGGGGGGGGGGGAGATTGATTTAGTGTATCTTCGGAAAGCTTAACTTTTAAATGAGACATGCACATCAGAGGGGTCACCTGTTTGGAGTATGCCTAACTGGGAGAAGGCAAGTGCAGGGATTTCATTGAGACTGAACAGAAACGGGACGTATGAGACCATTAAAGACTTAGGGTAACTTCTTCTAAGCAAATGGTAAAATACCAGTTTTGGGAATGCAGAAAAAAAAAAAAAAAAAAAAAAAAAAAACCAAATAGGGAGAACAGATGCCTGAAAGGATGTAGTTAGGTGGGAGCCTACATTATGCTAACAACTGTCTAAACCCTAATGAACGCAGCAGGCTGACTCCTCTGAGGTCTCAAAACTGCTTTTCTAACATTTAAATCTTCTTTTGATACAAACTTTATATATTCAAGAAACTTGCCCATCAAGCAAAACGGCCATTTTACTGGTTTTTGTTACAATTCATCAGAACTGGCCTGAAGTAGTCTCAGATGTACTAGGTTTATAAGGATCTTTAACTTAAAAAGCGAGAAGTGCTACGGCAGGTAAATATTGACCTGCAAAGTATTTTTAAGTTATTAATGACGAGAAAATTAACATATTCTCTTTGTATTTTGTTTTTACATACAAAGGGATATTAGTGTCTGTACTAGTTCCTCTATTTTCTCTCTCCGTGCCTCAGCCTGAGGTGCAAGCACTGTTAGCAACAGGCTGTTGCTCCCCTTTCCCTTACACATGCTAACACACAAATACTCACACAACTACTTCCGAGCAAACCGTCCTGTACTAAACACAGAACTCATTTGCAGAGTCCAGAGCTTTGAACATGTCCAGGTAACACTGCATCACACACCTGTGTCCCCAACCCTATTATTATTATTGTTGTTGTTGTTATTATTATTATTATTTTACTTTTGTGAGACAGGACTAAACTCACTAAGTTGCCTGTGGTAGCCTTGAACTCATTCTGCAGTTCAGTGGGCCTTAACTTTGTGATCTGCCTGCTTCAGCTTCTGAGCAGTGGGGATTCTAGGCATGGCACATACTGTCCTTCCCGATCCTATTCCTGGGCATCTTTCTCTGTGAACATCATATACACACGGGGTGGGCAGCAGATATAAACGCACACACATCTCCTTATCTGATTCTTCATTGATAGGTAACTCACATTTATCACTGATAGACAACCCAAGCTTATTTGACATCTATTTTGCACGGTTTTCCCTAGGTGAGTAAGAGAGGAATGTGGGACCTGTGCTCCAGTGTATACACAGGTCAGAGGCCACCCTGCTCTGGCTGGCTCACTCCTTCCCCCATGTGGGTCCCGGGGAAGAATTCAGACCATCAGTTTGGCAGCACTGCTTTACCTGCTAAGCCATCTCAGCAGCCTAGGAGCGAGAGATGGCTGGATCCTAAGGATATGAATCTACTCATGGAGGCGCAATATGATGACATCATTGACAAGTAATACAAACTAAGGAAGTGAAACCTTGCTGAGGCTTTACATGAAATGTGCTTTCTAGATTCACGTTAAAAGGAGTCCCCAGGCTGGGTGTGGGTGCTAGTGCATGGCTTTAACCTCAACACTAAAGAGGTAAATACGGGCAGATCCTTGTGAATTCAAAGTCAGTTTGGTCTATAAAGCAAGTTCCAGGCAAGATCAATCCAGCTACACAGTGAAACTCTATCTCAAAACAAAATCCCTATAAAACAAAACAAAACAAGTTCAGTCCCCAGCTAGGAGTGCTACTTTGGGAAGTGTTTGAAATTTTAGGAGGTGGGAACTTGGAGGAGGAAGTGAATTCTGGAGAAGGACCCTCTGAAGAGTCCCTGGCCCCTTTCTGTGTCTCTCCTTCCCCGCCATTATGAGGTATGCAGTCTTTACCACACACTCCTATTACCTCGCCTCAGGCATAAAGTAATGATGGACTGAAATTGGGGCCAATTTTCTCCCATCTTGGACATCTTTCTTCCCTAGAAGTTGTTCTCTCGAGTGTCAGAGTGACAGAAGGTCTAACCAACACAAGCAGGACACTGGGGGCACTGATGTTATCAGGAATGTGTCTTGTCTCTGTCCCCTTTCGGTTTCCTTGGGGTGATAGCTTCCTACACTATACACTTCCTTCATGATGCTTCTGTGCTATGTAACAACTGAAACAAAGATACAAAATGAATTCTTCTATTAAACTATTTCTTTCAGGCATCTGTCACTGCAACAAAAGATCAAACTCTTAATCTGGTCAAGCACCTAATGAACCCTGTTCACTCCACCAACTGCAAAGCTCTCCCATGTCTCTCTTTCCTGCTACTGTGCCTGCACATTATCAAAACAGTTGCCTACACAGGCCTTCTGTGTTTGCAGTCCTGCCTCTGTCAGAACTAGCTGCATATGGGACTTGCTCTTCCAAGGCTTCCATTACAGTTCTCTGTTCTTGTCACCATTTGTCTGTAGATTATGTTCACCGATGCTAAGCCTTTATTTAGTTTTCAAAGGTGAGATATTTTCTGTCATAAGACCTCTGAAATTTTCTCCACTTTTCCAGAATTAAACTTTTTTGTATGTGTGGATATTCTGCCTGCATGTATGCATCTGCGCATCGCTTTTATGCCTTGCTCCTGTTGAGGCATCAGATCCCCTGAATCTGGTGTTACAGAGAGTTGTGACCACCATGTGGGTGGTTAAAATTGGACTGAATTGACTACCTGGAAGAGTAGTCAATACTCTTAACCACCCAGTCTTCTTACCAGCCCACTTCTAAAATTCTAAATTTAAATAACGCCATTTGACCAGCTCTATTTAAAATTTGTGCTATTAGAAATGTCTTTTCCACTATCCCATCTAAAGAAGGATCTTCCCTTTCTATAACCCAAAACATTCTATCCTTACCAATGATCACAATTTAGAGTGTCTACACAGTGGTTTTTAAGTATGCATCCTCTCTGAGAATAAGAACGTCTGTGTTACTACTTGTGCCTCACCTTTTGTACAAGGTTAGTCACATGCTAACTTCTTCAATAATCACCAAATGGTTACTGACTCCATAAGCTTCTTCATGGAAACTGTTTTATTTATCTTGTAGAACATTACAATTATTAATTATGTTTATTTGAAATGCCTCTAAAATGGTAAGACTCTTCAGGCTAGTTTTGAAAGCACACACATGTAATTTAAGCGCACAGGAGCTGAGGCAGGAAGACCGTAACCTGAGGTCTCTGGGATAATTATCATTTCAGCCACAGGCGCCTGCCAGCCGTCCATCACTGGTGCTAGGGAGCGAGCTGAGCACGGGAGGTGCATGCCCTTAAAAGCGATCGCTCCCAGTCTTACCGTAACCACATTTGCTCTCACTCTCTCATGAACTGTGAACTGGGATTTGGAATACAAGGCAGGACATGCTGGCAGTCACATGTGTGTACATTAGGGAGTAATGGGTGTCTGTTTACATAAGGGATCCTCATATCAATCAGAATCTTGTATGCCTCAATGGTCTGTGTTCCAAAGAGTTGTCAAAATAGAGCAGTAATTCATACCTGAAGGTTTTCTAGCATCATTTTGTCCAGAGCTTGAATGAAGTCCTCATCTTCTACACAAGGAACATGCTTCAGTCCGCCTCCCTTAATCATCACCTCCTTATCAAAGGAAAAACCACAACTCATTTTCACTGTAATGTTTCTAGGTCAGGGCCTTTCTGTATGATGATGTGGTCAGCATAACCAAAGGTAAAGGGTATAAGAACTTGTTACCCAAGGGAAAACTCAAAGGGAGCGCCCATGGAAGCTACTCTTTAAAATCACAAGCAAAAAGGTCAAGGACTAAAATTCAAGTACTCAAAACCACCACACAATTTGGAAAAAACAAATGCTGTCATACATACAGCATTCTCTTCGTCAGTCTCATTCTCCTTGTTGGAATCTGTGAGGTAATCTGTATTCTCTTCTTCCTCCTCCTCTCCCTCGTCTTCATCATCAGAACCCTCCTGAAATGACATCAAGAAACAATCAAACCCTTCCATAGGGTGCTTTACTTGCCTTATGAAGACGTGTAGTCTACTCACTCCTCCCTTCCTTATGGAGTCTGTTTAAAATGAATGGTAGGACAAGTCAGAAAGCCAACATTTCCTACAGGCCAGGAGCTAAACCACAGGTCAAATGGCATATAAGGCTTCTGCATTAACGTAAATTACACGAGAAAGGAGTTCCTGAACCTTTAGTAGTTCTCTCTTCTAAGAAAATTTCTCACTGTATTTTTTAATATTCATCTAATCTACAAAGTTCAAATTTAAAACCACCAGTTAGAAACCGAGATAGAGCACTAAGTTTTACAAGGTGCTTTAGTGTAGGAGTGTTCTCTTGTCCTTTTTTGTTCCTATTTTTTACATTAAAAACAAAATAAAAATCCAATCTGCAGCTCTATTGACCCACTGCTTCTGAACAGACAGGTTACTTTACTGCCAGACATGAAATTCATTCTTAGTTTAGCCTCCTCCATGAGTGAACATACATGCTAGCCTTTTTCTGCCTGTTACTTCACCTAACACAATGCCCTCCAGCTCCATTCATACAAATGACAAGACAGCATCCTCATATGGGAAAATTAACATTTCATAGTGTAAGCATGCCATATTTTTATATATACCATAGAAACCATCAAGGTTTGAGGAGACAGATTTGATAATTACTAATCTGATCACTACATAGTATATCTGGGTATCATAAACCATACATTCCATATATATGGTAAATGAGGTGTCAATAAAAGTTTTAAGTCCACTATGCTACACTCAGCTGCTTCCTGCTGTACCAAGGCAAGTGAGAAATACTCCCTGAGACCATGACTTGAATTGGTGCTACTGTCAGCTGTGTGTATGTGGAAAATGGTTCTAAGTCCCAAAGATATACCCCTATACAAACATCTGTAAGGTTTTAGAGTTCTACACACAAGATTTAATAAGAAATACTACAGCCATCGAGGAACAGTGTTTTCTGCCAAGCCTGCAGACCTAGGCTTGATCACTGGAACACACAGAGTATATGACCGCCCCATGTAAGTGCCGTGGTACACATGTATGCCCATACACTCACCTCTAATAAATACTAAGAGCTAATAAATTAAAGCCTAAGCTTTATTTTCTAAATAGTTTTCTACTTTAAAATTGAATTCACAAATGAAGTTCTTAGCTATGCATGGTGCATATGCTTTTAATAAATCCCAGTACCCAAGGCAGGATGGTCAGGAGTTTGAGAGATGTACTGGCAAGTTTCTTTGAGCCAAGCTAGGGTGACCTGGGAAGAGGCAACCTCAGTTGAGTAACTGCCCCCTTCAGACTGACCTGTGAGCATGTGCTCCCAGGTTATGTAAGAAAGTAAACGGGCTAGCCAGCCAGCAGTGTACCTCCACCATCTCTGCTTTATTTTCTGCATCTAGGTTCCCCCGTGATGTCCTGCAAGCTGTACCATGAACTACACCTTCCTCCTTCCCAAGATGCTTTTGAGACTATGGTGTTTATCACAGAAACAAAATACAAAGTAGGACAAAGGTTCTCTCTCAAGGTACACAGTAAATTCAAGAGCAGCCTAGAATACATGAAACCCTGTCTCAGAAACAAGCAAGCAGACAAAACAAGAACCTAATCTTAAATCCCCCCCTGAAGAAAATGCATCGTGTGTGTGTGTGTGTGTGTGTGTGTGTGTGTGTGTGTGTGTGTGTGTGGTGTGGTGTGTGTGCGCGCGTGTGCGTATACACGTATATAGACCTATTTTTGGGGGGACCAGGTTTCTCACTGATTCAGTTAGAGTAGGTGGCCAATGATCTTCAGTCTCTCCACAGACAGTATTACAGGCTTCTCTGTGTGGTGGTGGAGATAAAATTCAGGTGTTCAAAGGTACTCTGCCAAATAAGCCATTTTCCCAACACCTTCTCCCCATGAATCAATTAATACGCAAAAGATGCTTCTTATTAAAAAAATTAAACTAAGTTAAACTAATTAACAAAACCCCTTTTCATTGCTCAGTCAATAAGCTGTATGTCAGGACTCTGAGGGAGTGAATAATGCCGAGATCACTTATATACCTAATACAAGGTAAGTGCTACACAACACTCACTGTGAGGGCACGACTAAACAGGTCTACATCTGCTTGGCAAATGTATTACTCCCTTGAGTATTTTTAGGGTATGAATAGTTGAATGCATAGATGCAGAGAGCCAACTGAACAGAATGCGTTCATTTTCACACACACACACAAAATAGATCCGTTTGTCCTGATCTCCCTATATAATAACATAATAATGGGTAAAATTAATGCACCACAAAACCTTAGCTAAGTCAAGCAGGAGAGGGATACAACAACAACAACAACAACAACAACAACAACAACAACAACAACAACAGCCCATGTTGTAACCTGGCTCTGCTACTACTATAAATGTGGGCAAATTACTTAATCTATTTGTAACTTAAGTTTCTCACTGACATCAACTGTGTTCACAGGAAACAATCATACAGACAGAGCTCCTACAATAGTGACTAGAGTAACAAATGTCAGTAACTATTATTGTTACTGTAACAATGAGTTTTAATACTTTCTTTTGATAAATTACATGTTGCAGAAAATTGCTTTAATACACTATCTACTTAATCTTCAACAGTTATTTGAATTTTACACTGATATTTAAGAGAAAATATCCTGGTTGGGAGCTGCTGAGACATAAAAGAACCAAGATGGGGCTGGAGAGATGGCTCAGTGGTTAGGACTTGCTGTTCTTGCAGAGATCCTGGTTCAGCTCCTAGAACCCACATGGTGGCTCACAATGGTCTGTAGGTCCAGCTGCAAAGGCCCCAGTGCCCTCCTCTTATGGCACTGCACACACGTGGTGTGCATACATATATGTAAGTAAAGCACTCATACATACAAAAGAAGAACCAAGCTGAAAACAGAACTGTAGCTCTGTGGGGACGGGCATTGAAGAGCTGAGCCCAAGGCTATATGTGTGCTAAACAGATTCTCTGCCACTGAGTTAAGCCCGTATGGTGCCCTGCTGTTCCTAATTAGTTGAATTCTTGCCTTTTCTTTCTCCACTGGAGTAAATAGTAGAATACTCCCTCCCATGTCTAGTACTCCACACACATCTTTCTTCTTCAATAATTTCTCTGCTTCTGTTTGGAGGATAGCTATGGGGAACAGTGACCTTGGATGTGAGGAGAGGTAAAGCACTCCAATCCTACTCTTGCCAAAGTCAACCCATGTTTTTCATAGAGCCATGCAACTCCTCCAACTGAACGTTCTGTTTGCTTTTCTCCCTAGCAGAGATGTGTCCTGTGCAATGGTTCCTTTTTGACTTGAAATACAAGTTTAAAACAATAAGCCCTTCCAGATACAAAGTTCAATACTGAAAACAAAGAAATGCATTTAAAAAGAAAAATATACCTCAAAGTCTTCACAAGAAAGTTATTTCCTATTTACTGAGGATGTTAGATTCAATAGACTTTGATCTAATTAGTACCACAGAAAAATTCAAAGACAATAAGTCTCAAAATCTAAAAGGAATCGCTCTCATTTCCTTTTGTTATATAAAGTACTTAGCAAGCCAATTTTATATTTCAGAATTTTTCTACAGCAATTTCATTTTGAAAATGAATCAACAGAAAGTCCATCCATTATGCTGAAACCAATTATGGAAACATACTCCAGCTCTCAATTGTTAATATATCTATTTTAAGGGAGCTGTAAGGTTCCAAAGAAAAAGTAGCAGCACATAAATATTTAAAAGTACGTTCCTGCTGCCTATAAATACTAGCCAATTATGGAAGCCATAGAGTACTGACTCTTCTGCTTTTCCCAATCATCCATTTCTAACTAAATGACTTGGGTAGTTAAATCACGTGAAATATCTGTTAGCAGCTAGAAAATCTACAGGCTTAAAGAAAACATGGTCTGACAGATTTCCACTTATACCGTAGGAAATCTTAATTACCTTAAATTGCTGGGTCCATTCCCTTTATATCTAGATAGAGCTTTAAAAACATCTATTGTGACCCATTAATATTCTTTTAAACACTAAACTGTAAATTCTCTAAATATCTAGGTTCCATATACTTAAACCAAAACGTTACAACTTAAATTCCCTAAATATTTAAGTATTAATTATAAGTGTTTTTCAGTGTTTAATGAAAAATCCTACTTCTAAGCTACCACACCATCCTAATTGCTTTAAGCACTCAACACAAAAAGTTATATACACTAATGATTTTATAATCTGGAAGTATAAAGAGCCATGGAATAACTTCAATTTCTGCATTAAATTTTACCTTCATTGTTACTCCACCTTACATTTATCCTACTTATAACAGAATGGTCTTATTTTTAATTATACATACTTTAAGAATTTATTTAACTTTATGCACGACTATTTTGTCTTTATGTATGTGCACTATGTGCGTGCCTGGGGACAGAGAGGGCGCTGTACCCCTGGAACTGGCAGTTGATAGCTATCTATAATGTGGGTGCTGGGAATTAAACCTGGGTCCCCTTCAAAGATCCTCATACCCACTGAGCTGTTTCTCCAGCTCCTACTTTAAAAAAATGTATTTATTTATGTAGATGGTGGTCTCTCTTCCTGTATGTCTACATGACAGAAGAGGGTATCGGATCCCATTACAGAAGGTTGTAAGCCACCATGTACTTGCTGGGAATTGAACTTAGGATCTCTGGAAGACCAACCAATGCTCTGAACCACTGAACCATCTCTCCAGCCCCTAGCTCTTACTTTATATTAAATTACATGTATGTATATTCAGGTATACATGTGACCACAGACACCAGAAGGACATGGAGCTGGAGGTATAGGTGAGTCTGAGTCACCTGAAGTGGCTGTTGAGAACTGAACACAGGTCTTCGCAAGAGCAGTATGTGCTCCTATCAGACCTAACCCTTCATTGTTAGTTTATTTGAGACAGGGTCTTCACTAGCTGGGGACTCACCAAGTAGGCAGGGCTGGCTGGGCAGTGAGCCCCAGGGATCCATTTGTCTCCATTCTCTAGATGGAGAACTTCAAGCAACTAACATCTTGCCTGGCCTCCGCTGTTTTAAGATAGGGTCTCTCTACATCAGCTTAGCTGTCCTGTGAATTGACTGATCAGACCAGGTTTGCCTTGACAGATATCTATCTGCCTCTCCCTTCCAAGTATTAAAGGCATGTGCCACCATGTCTGGTTTGTTTGTTTTTGATTTAAATTTAGAGGATTGAATGGAGGTTCTCCTGCTAGCATGCAGGCATATTATAAAGTAAGCTATCTCCCCAGGTCCCAAGAAAACATTTTTAGTGGATCCTAAATTGCAGGGAAGGAATTTCATATAGTTTGACCTAAGAGCACAACACCGAAAGGGCAAACTATGTACACAATGAATCTCCAATTTCAGATCTACTACAGTTGGTAAAAATAAAGCAAAGTATATAAATATTTAGACAGTAAAATTGTTTTTAAGAGTATAAAACTCAAGGGGTTGGGGATTTAGCTCAGTGGTAGAGTGCTTGTCTAGGAAGCGCAAGGCCCGGGGTTCGATCCCCAGCTCCGAAAAAAAAAAAACAAAAAAAAAAAAAAAAACAGAATATAAAACCCAAAGATTGCCCACATTCAACAGTAAGATTAAGATATAAAGAAAATCAAAACAATATTTCTCTCAAACTGTGTGTGTGTGTGTGTGTGTGTGTGTGTGTTTTAAGAACATGCGCTCCGCCGCAGTGCCCTCCTCACACACGCACGCCTGCACGCTGGCTGGCACTGAGCGCACTCACTTCTTCTTCCGGCTCGTTTACTTCACTCTCATTTCCAGACTGCTCCTCTGTCTCAGCTCCTCCTTCTTCTTCTTCTTCATCCTCTTCAAGATTTTCCCCTTCTGTCATAGAATCTTTGGACTCTTTGTCATTTACTAGGCCTTGAAAAGAGGGCGAAAGTGGAAAAAATACATTTAGAAAGATAAATGTTATATATGGTTTTTATATCACTTCACTTGAAAGGTGTGAAGTAACTTAATAGCCATTTTCTAAGAACAATAAATGGTAATAATTGAAAGTAATTTTGAGAAACATGGAAAAAGTATACATTTCTTATCCACTAGACTATAAAAAGGAAAAATAGTATGTATGCACACATATGCTTTTTCCCCTTTCCTTACAGCTCCGAATACGTAAAAGATAACCTGGTTTAAACTCGATCTCAGATGAATAAAGACAAAAGACAGCCGCATATCAAGTTCAGTCTCAGCATTTATAAACACAGACCCATGCTGCACTCTACAAATATTTCAACACCCTTGAAACCACAGAAGTAAGTAGACAGAAACCGCATCCCTCTAGCAGAGGCGTCGCGTTCGGTATCAATCTACGCAGACTGCTTTGTTGTTCAGTTTAACACGCTTTCCTCCATGGGGAACTTGTCCCAAATCTTTCCCTTTCCGTGGCACCTACGTCTCCCTGCACAGCTCTTCTTCACACTGGATTCGTTTCACCCTACTCACTCGACTTTGAAGAAACACGTAACAGAGGCCGACCTATTTCCCAACTCTGTCCTACAAATTGCACAGAACTGGTCTTTAGATGTTGTTCATCCAATATCCTTCTCAATGGAGTATCCTTGAATATGTGGCTTGAACTGTCACTGACCTTCCTATCTGGTATAAATCTACCGACTGCCTGGTCCTAAAGCACATGGACCTCTTTACAGTTGATGCTACACCACCTTATTTCTTTTCTAGTGATTTCATAAATGTTGCAAGACCATTAAGGACAAAGAAATTAGTTTATATATTTCAAATTTAACAAAGGCTATAAAGTGATAAGCGTACTGAAGGCTTAGTAAATCAATACTAGTTATTCACAGAAATTTAGTAAAATATAGGAGAATTACTGATAAGTATTAATCCTCTCATTTTATGAATACTGATGTCAGAGTTTGAATTTACTGTAGTGCTCTAGCCTAGGCACTGGTGAGATTACAACAGGACAGAGTGATCCAGCACCTACTTTCCGTTGGAGGGAAAAAGAGGACAAAGGGAGGAAGCTCAGTACTACCTATTTTAAAAGTGAAATTGATACTGAAGAAAAACCGATGGTGTTACAGGTTATGTCTCATTAATCTAAGTATTTAGTTATTGTTTACTGGCTTTCATATATAAAATTTTATACATGTATATGTTTTCTTGGATTTTAAAATCTTTATTTACTTGCTTGTACATATGTACATGTATGTTGTATGTGTCAGGCCATGGCATGAGTGTGGAAGTCAGAGAACAATCTGCAGGAGTCAGTCCTCTCCTACAACACGGGTTCCAGAGCTCCGTCAGGTTTGCCGGCAAGCATCCTTACCTACGGAACCATCTTGGAGACCTCTAACTGGATTGTAAAGACAAAATATTTCACTGATGATTATCAAAGGCAAACAATGCAAACCAGGGGTTTACAACCTAAATGTTAGCCAATAAACATAACAACGCAATGGTAAGTTATGCGATATGAAACATTATCACACCATTGTCCTCTTCTTTAAATATGCACCACTGAGAAAACTATATAAGCAACTGTCTTGACAGTCGTGCTTCCAAAGTATCAGGAAAATAGTATTATTTCTAACGTATTTTCATTTGGACCACAACAAAGCTTCAAAACCAATTTGTAAGCACTGCCTTTCCAATTTGCTTTACTATAGAAGAATGATCAAACTATGAATGAATACCTAGGAAACTGTCAATGTAAACAACGTATGTGAAATATATAAAGGACATATGGGTAACAAAATGTAAAATATAGACAAAACACAGGCTATTAAAATATTAGACGTGTATATGGGAACAAAGTAAACTGCTGGACGGCTCAGTTTGCCTGCTCATTGGAGTGGCCAGGGCTGCGATGCCTCTGTTTCTTTCCAGGGGTTCAGGCGAACGGACTGCGCCTTCCGCACACTTGGAGTCCTAAGAGCAAGCACTGTTTGCCGTCTTACACATTAGCTGCTGCTTCAGTTTGAACTTTGTTTGTCACACGTGAAGAACACCTCCCTCGTTCTGGCAAACAAACCACACTCGATAAAACCCTACAATCCTGGTCTGCATACGCTACACTCATTTCACTATCCTCATGGACACCACTCTCGCAGTTCACCTGTGCACTTCATACAACTGTGGTAATGACCTGGCAAGGAAATCATTTTTAATTTCAAATCGTATAAAATGTGCACAGTTTATGGGGACTTGTTTATTTTGTGGGTTTGTTGTTTTGTTTTTCTGAGACAGAGTCTCCCTTAACAATCACGCTGGCCTTTGACTCTGCCTCTCTGCCTTCCAAGTGCTGAGATTACAAGTGTCTGCACTGGACCACATACGGGAAAATTTCAAACAACCAGATTTGTTGTTTTTGGGGTACATTCTTTTGCAAACTTAAAATTTGGAAACATGAGTACGAGACCATTTTTAAGACTTTTATTCAACCCATCTGGTTCACTGGGTTTCTTTATTTTTAAGAGTCTTTACTCATTATATGCTAAATTAAATGCCTCATATTTAATTAGAACTACTTTTGGACCTTTATTAGTTTTTGGCTTTGTTTAAATTTAAGAAGTATACTCTTTTGCTTAAGAATATATTTACTCATATGCCTATGTTATTTTTACTTCTCTCATTTCTGTTTTTCGCAGTATTAGCTGGAACCTCCAAAACAAAAATTGATCATTTTGGCTTTATTTATAGTTTAAAGAAAAACGCCTTACTCATATATTCTATCTACCTAAAGATATGACAATCACTTTAAAAAGCAATACAATGGTAAATCTTCAGAGTCAATAACAGAATTAAGCACAGCACAACCAAACAAAGGAATACAATCTGTTAAAACATACAAAAAAACCAAAGATTCTTAAAACGTCCAGTTACAAAACTGCAAAAGCATGGAAAGCTAAAAACCCACCACAAATCACATTAACATATCACTCTACCTGCAACACAGGTGCTCTTTTTTATATTTCTCAGAATCACTGGCACAAATGTCATCTACGTTAATACTGTAAATGGCTTCAGACATTAAAACATAAGTTGAGTATTTCCCACTAGCTTCACTTTGCACTGGCTGCTCTAACTTAGGATGAGACGTCCCCCGGGGGGCTTGAAGACAATGGCGAATACTGAAGGATGCTATGCTCTCTCAGCAGAAAGTTTACTTAAAATGCATGATCTACATACATCCTCTTCCTTGTATCTAACCTCTGAGGCCAGGAGGGAACGGAGTCTGACTTTAAGTGACACCATCTTTATAGTTTCAAGCCATAGCAATGATTCATTTTTCCTTCTTCATTCCCCTCATGAATAGTTCAATGCCTTTTAACCCTTTAGTTTACAAAAAGATAAAGCAATCTCTCTTTTCCTTCCTTATGCCCCTATATGTAGTTGTATCATTTATGAAAATTTCTGGGCCCTAGGCTACGTCTTAACAATTTCAAAACATACAAAGAACATGATAATGCTTTCTGTGAAATGATTTATTTAATTGGAAATCTGAAAAGAAGAAGAAACGGGGTAACCTGGGTCAAGGTTGAAAAGCCAAGATTCACCCCAGGTCTTTGTGACGTGAGCAGGAGGAGGACACATGGGTACTGCACACTCAGTGCAGAGATCTGAACTGTCAGGCAAGCACAGGCATAGTCTCAGCTGAGATTTACCGGAGATGGTAAGCTATCAACATCCTGGAGGCCTGGGGTAGGGAGGGCTGTCACTCACCTCTATCTCCGCCCCTGACTGGCTCTTCAGACAAGCAGTGGGATACAGCAATACTCTGAGTGTAACTGAAGGACGGGTGCAGATGAACACACCGAGTGCTCACGAGAAATAAAATAACTTTACCAACTCTGAGAAGATTACCAATTCCTGAGAAGTCTCAGGAATAATGCCTGCTGAAAATACGCTATACATATGAGACACTTTCATCCAAAGATTTGCTCAGAAACCAGAGTCTAAAAGTAAGAGCAGTTGACAAGACTGTATTTCCCCTTCACTATCACTTGCTTTACGTCCTGCTTGATCGTTTTATTTCAGCTAGAGACCAGTTAGTGAAACCAACCACACCACACCTAACACTCACCAGTGCTCAACATCAGAGATACAAAGTATGCAAGTGCAAAGCTCTGACAGGAAACACAATAAAACAGATTCCAGAGACAGTCTGACCAATCCCCTCCATTCCTCTCTGTATAAATTGCTTACCTAGTTTTATTAAGAATTCTCGTTCCAAGTCTTGTACCTGCCTGATGGATTCTTCCAGAGAATTACAGAGTTTGATCTTTGGTCTTAGCAGTTCTAGTGTATCACTGATCATGTAATCTATATCAATAGGAAATGGATGGTCTTTTGTCCAAACCTCCAAACTTTTCTTCCACCAAACATAACGCTGACAACAAATAAAAAAATAAATTTAGCTATAAGATATTAATAACAAAAATTTAAAATAGTAAGTTGTACTGTGATGTTACCTAGTTATAATAACTAAGTTAAAAGGTTGAACAAGAAATCTATAATTTTTATCAATCGACAACAGCAATGATTCTAATTCCGATTATTTTCTCCTATCTATTTTTGAACCAGTTGTTGAGTTTAGGCTAAATACTTTTTTTTTAGTCTGGTTGTCATAGGTTTAAAAAAAAAAAAGACAGAAAAAGTATAAACAAAATGTCACATACACTTTAGGCTTACCACGGAATTGACACATTTAAATTTATAAAAGTAGATTGGATGCCTTAGTTTTAATAAATTATCATTATTTTCCTATGCTACCCGCTTCATTTTTTTAAAAAAGGTCTGGTAAAGTATTTAAGGATGAAACCCCTTTTTTTGGAGACAATGTTTTTCTGTGTAGCCCTGGCTGTCTGTGCTGTAACGCAGAGATCTACATATCTCTGTTGCCTGAGTGCTAGGACTAAGGCGTGCAGCACCACGCCTGGAGAAGATCAAACTTCTGAAAAATATGAAAATACATTATGAAATTTACTGAGTACCATGTATATGCTACTATATATTTACATTCTTGCTCTTATTTCTAATATATATTAACAAGTAACACAACCTAAGCCCTTTCTATATTGTTACATTATATTATTAAAAATATTTTTACAGGCGCCTCAGTTATCCTCTCTCCCTGGTGACCGAGGCTCTTGCTAATCAAAGTGTGGGCCCCACAGGAAGCTCTATAGAAACACAGATGGCCCCAGATCATAAACAAGCACTTGGAAGTTAGTGTTTTCCAGCTGGCCCTTCCTACCTGCCTTCTAGAGCCTAGTCTGTGCTCCACAGTAGTGAGCTGCACGGTCTCATCTCAGAGGCTGATACTCTGTACTCTAGGTGCCATACAGTAACTGTATCTCTGGAGCCCACTCCATTCAAACTCCTAGTTCCTGTATCTATCTCGGCCACACGTTTCTGTCAAATTAATTTAGAAAACAACTTTCTTGATTTTTAGTCTTCAGTATTTCTCAGTGACTCTTTTCTCTGAGGCTGGAATAAGGCATCAAATAAGAATTTCTACTTTGGATATTAATACTCTTTAGAGCAAACCTCAGGTATTTAATATAGACAATCTCCAGTTTAAGCAAGTCTTAAGCAAGTTTACACAAGGACTTTGACGTTGAACCTGCAAACTCCATTCCATCCCTTGTTCATAAATGTATAAGATAAGGCAGTAGGTACAAAAGTATGAGAAAGCTAAGACTGAAATTCCCCAACATTACTTACGCCCCCTTCCATCCAGCTACTCTGTGAATGCATTCCGGTGCACAAGTTATAATACCAAACCTCCCTCTTCTCAAGAGGCAAACTGTCACAACTGTGGTTGGGTAAAATCAAGTACTACTGATTGGTATTTAACTCAGCAACATTGTAAGCACTTGATGAGCTGTCCCTTCTAATCAGTACTTACTATGTTGTATTTCACAGGGAATAATGGTTGGGGAGCATGGTTAACTTTTGTGATACAAACCTTATACAAATTGTATGATTACCCCTGTATTTGTACTGAACTTATTCTAAATCACAAATTATGGAATAAATAAAAATATCACAAGTACAACCCAAGAGTTTACTAATAGATACATTTGCTTTCTACATTATAAATGTTTATGTGAACCATGATTTCTCTAAGGTAAGTAAATAAACAATGAATAACTAGATAAACTGGATCTTTTAGAAACAAGCATTTTGGACATAAACTAAAACAGACGTGAGAGAAGAATGTTATCAAATCACAAGTAGCTGGTTGTGGCAGTGCACATCTATGAACCTAGCACTTGGGAAGATGGGACAGGAGGGTCGTGAATTTAAGGCCAGCCTGAGCTACATGGTGACACACTTTCTCAAACAAACCAAAACAAACAATCCCCCCCCAACAGGTTTTTACTTTAATTAAAGAATTATTGAATGAAATACTATATTCTATAAATTACCGTGCCAAATTTACAATCTACATACTTTTCAAAATTGTCAACCTATCATTACCAATGATAGGCTGCAAAAATTAGTGTCTGTGTGAATCTGTAACACAATTTAAGGTCTCCACAGTAAGTATAACCTAAGTGTGAGCATATATAAACAATACATAATTTCTTTGCTAAAATTTGTTACATATGTACCTAGTGAAATAAATTGTATATTGTGCTTTCATACCTGAAAATATACAAGGAAGCAGTCAAGTTTTCTTTTACTGGAACCTCTGTCAAAGTACTGGCCACAGGTATCCAAAATAGTGCAGACTAGTCTAATTCTAAACAGATGCTCAGGAGGGTCCAGGGAACTTGGAGACCCATCAGGGTTGACACCAAATGAAGTAAAAGAATAAAGAGTTCTGAAAATAACAGCCGATTCGACCATTCTGTAATTATAAAGTTCTCCTAAGAACTTGGCACTACTGATGCGCCTCTGGTTAAATTTAGGTTGATTAACCTGAAAAACAAAACAAGAAACACCCCACAGGTTTTCAGTGAAGGGTAGCAATAAAACTGGAAGGGTTATTCCTAACTTAAGAGTACCAACTATTCAAAGAACATCTGTCAGAGCTAATAGTAGCTTCTTTACTCCTTTTCTAATACTGTGGCTATTTCTAAATAGCCTGTCATTTTCTAAGAAATGGTTATCTTTAAAATGCCTTAATAAAAGGTACATGTTAGATATTGAGGTAAATATTAAGCTATCATAAGTGAGCTTTTTCTAAATAGTTACAATGTCTTCCTATAAGCCCACCCAAGCTATTTCCTTTGCAATCTATGAATCAAGAAATAAAGGTAGCTAGTTATATAACATTTATATTAAGAGGAAAGTATGCAAAATACCTATAATTATCAAATATTTATAATTAGTAAGCTTATCATTTCCTGTGAATTGTCTCAATAACCTAGAAATAATAAAAATATAGTGTAATCTTACAAAATAAACTTAAAGCAGCTTCAGAAAAAGAATTAAAATAGATACTAATGATTGTTTGAGTTTGCAGCAGAAAATTTATTTTTATTTTTTATTTATTTTATGTCTGTGAGTACACTGTAGCTGTCTTCAGACACACCAGAAGAGGGCATCAGATCCATTACACATGGTTGTGAGCCACCATGTGGTTGTTGAGAATTGAACTCAGGACCTCTGGAAGAGCAGTCAGTGCTCTTAACCGCTGAGCCATGTCACCAGCCCACGGCAGAAAATTTAATATACAAGTTCACTTACAAGTAGCTCCTAAGAAGCAGCAAATGATTTAATATAAAAAACAGGCTTTGTTGTTGTTGTTGCTTTTTTAAGACAGAGTTTCTCTATAACCTTGGCTGTTCTGGAACTCTCTCTGTAGACCAGGCTGGCCTCAAATTTACAGAGATCTGCCTGTTTCTTCCTCCTTACTGCTGGGATTAAAGATGTATACCACCACCCCCCAGCTCAAATTAATATTTTCAATAGTAGGGTTAAAAGACTTTTACGTTCTCCACAAACTGTAACTGGGTATAAGTATGGAGGAAATGTGTTACCTCCATTCCCAATCGAATATCTTCAAGTACTCCGTCCACAACGTGGATCCCAACATCCTCCTGGTAAAGCACTAGTCCTGCTAGGAGGTTGGCTACACAGTGAATACTATTGTATTTCACATTCCAGATGTTTATCATACAACAAATGACATAGTCTTTAACTTCTTGGTCCTGCCAGGGCAACTTTCGCATCTGTCTCAAAACCTACATGAAGAAAATGTTGTTTAAATTATTAAGATAATTTTAAAATCTGAAATACTTTAGTAGGTTTTTATCAGTTTTCTTATGTTACAAAGAGGTAAAATGAGATTTATTAATTATGAAAATTTATTACCATTACTTTCTAGACCTTTCCATAATTTCTACAGTATTTCTCAAAAATGTCCCATAGCATTTGGGTCTTAAAAGAGTCAAATGAGAGCTGATGAGATGGTTCAGTAGGTAATTACACAGCACGTGCATGTATAAAAAATGTACAGAGTATAGTCAGAAAAATAAACTAACAGTAACTTAGTCAAAGACTAAGCTTGCGGAAAGAAAAAAAGCCATGGTTTGCCAAAACTAGTATATATGATTTGACATAAATAATCTCATTTAAAATCTATTTCTAACAAATAAAGCCATGTTCAGACCAATGAAAGAATAGATGGTTGAGAAACAAGTTGCACAATCAGAGCCACCTAATCTTTGACAAAACCAACCAGTGGAGAACAAAACCAAACAAGACAGCCTCATCAGCAAGTCGTACTGGAACTGGCTATCCACAGGGAAAGAGTGAAACTAGATCTATCCCTCTCCCTTCAGAAAAATCAATTCAAATGGACCAGACCTTAATGAAAGACTTGAACTTCTCAAAGTGCCAAAAGACACCAGAAGAAACATGTTAGGCACAGGGAAGGCCTCTCCAAAGAACTTAAGAAATAATCCCCCAAATTAACAAAGGGGTCGACAAGAAATTAAAAGACTTCTGCACAGGAAAAAAAATCACCAGAGTGAAGAGATATAGAGAATGGGAATTAATTATTATTGTTATTTAGATAAATACTGGCAATATCTTCTAATCAATAAGTGAATTAATAGGAATAAATACAAATTGCAATATGTAAAAAAGTGTCCAAAATCTTAAGCCATTGAAAAAAGGCAAGAGTCTAGGTCACCACAATCATAATGGCTATCAACAAGAAAGCAAATGCCAGCCAATTCTGATAACCATTGGGAAGAGTCAGTGGTGGTGGCACAGCCCTTCCGTCACAACACTCAGGAGGCAGAAGCAGGAGAGCTGTAGGTTCAAGGCCGGATTGGCCTACATAGTGAGTTCCGGGGCAGTCAGAGACTCGTGGAGAGAGCCTGTCTCCAAAACAGTGGTGGAGGGTTGGGAGGAAGAAGAGAAAGAATAGGAAGAAAGGAGGAGGAAGAGGAAGAGGAAGAGGAAGAAGAGGAGAGAAGACAAGAACCCAGCATTACAACTGGTAAGAATTTTAACTAGAATAGCTATTATGAAAGTCAGTGTAGACATTCTTCAAGAAAGCTAATAATAGAACTGCCGTACCATGACAAACCACGCCATTGGGGTATGCTAACTCACTGTACCAGAAACCTGAACATCCATGTTTACTGGTACATTTATCAAAATAGCTAAGTTATAGGAATCAATAAAGACAGAGGACGGGTAAAGAAAACATGGTACACAATGGAGTATTACTCAGCTGTAAGGAAAAATGAAATTATGAGACTTGTAGAAAAATAGAGCAACAGATCATTATGTTAAGCAAGATAAGTCATGCTCATCACATGTTCTCTCTCATGAGGGCTCTAGATCTAAACTTGTGTGTGTGTGTGTGTGTGTGTGTGTGTGTGCATTTGTAAGATACAAAGTACAGAGAAAACTTGGGGACAAGAGGATATAGATGACAGGGAAAGGTGGAATACAGAGGGTAAAGGAAAACGTGCTATTACAGCAGAGGGAGGAGACAAGCAGAGGGCAGAGGGGGTGACAAGAGAAGGGTATCAGAGGGGGTAGGGGCAGGGCAAGTGTAATAACACATTATGTATGGAAAAGCCATAATGACACTCACTATTTGTAACTTAAAAAAATTAAAAATTGAGTTGGGGAGGTGTTTGATAACCACTAAGTCCACATAAAAAAAGCCAGGCATGACTACACAATGACTACAATTCCAATGCTGGACAGGGGAGGATGGGAAGCTCCCTGAAGTTTGCTGGCAAGCAAGGAAAGGTGAATTTGCTAGTTCTAAGTTTAGCAAGAGAAAACACCTAAATGACATTAGCCTTTTGGCCTTTATATACATGTACAAACACACACACACACACACACACACACACACACACACACACACACACACACACACACATTTTCTAAGTCACTTAAGAGAGAAGACAACCTCAGTTTCCTTGTATGTAAAATGGGAAATAGTAAAAGTATCACAGTTGGGATCAAACAAATTAAAATATGCGCAGTGTTTACTGAAGTGACTGATAAAACAAATATGTCAGCTTTACTATTTCAAAATCTCTTGGGGTTGGGGATTTAGCTCAATGGTAGAGCGCTTGCCTAGCAAGCACAAGGCCCTGGGTTCCCGGGTCCCCAGCTCCAAAAAAAAAAAAAAAAAAAAAGAAAAAAAATCTCTTATGATCACAGTGATCGGCAGAGCTCACTCTGAGGACAGATTCTTTGTACCTTTGCTATGGAAGGAACAGATAGATATTCCTGGCAGGCTGTGAAATGGCCCTTTCACGTATCCCCGCTTTGTAGAACATCTTTCAAGCACTAAGTGTGTTTTCCTTTCCACTCCCACTGGAAACGTCAGCCTCCCCTATGGAGAAACTTTCAGTGCTCTCCAAACTGTACCCAGCTCTGCACTGCTTTGAACAACCCTGAAGGCAGCTCCCTTTCCTAAGGCACGTCACTCCTTATCACCTTCTACACAGACAGAAAGGAGCGCTCTGCACTCCTAGTACAGAAACCTGTAAAGCTAACAAGCCAACAGTCTGCCTACTGTCTTAGAGGTAAAATTTTAACAAGGTAACCAGATTAATGTAAGTCAGTGGTTCTTAGCCTTTTCTGAAATCATCATCCTGTTGTGATCATTTCCAGAAAAATCAAAATAGATATCCAAAATTAGAGATTTCAGAGGAATCTTGAACCTGTTCCCTGCCTAGCATGCACAAGGCCCAGGCTAACCCCAACTCCCCTGCAAACACCAAAAACAATAAGAGTAACAGTAAAAAAGATAAAAATAAGTTTTAAATATATATATAACATTACAATTAAAATCTGAAGTGAAACATCATAATGATAAAAAGTCATAAAAAATACAGAATACGTATCTCTAAGATCCTGCAGCACCCAGCCCATGAGTGTCTTCTCAGGAGGACTTGAACAAAGTCATTCCTAATAGAGCGCAGATCTGCCCCAACCCGCCCTGGAGTGCACGGGGGCAGCCCCAGCACAACCCTCAAGGTGATCATGACTAGATGATCCGACTCAGATTTTACCTTTTCCGTGGTGACCTTAGAGAGATCCTTGTACAGAAGTTTGCGGACATACTCCTGAAGAGGAGGCCGCTTCCTTCTCACCGTCTTCTCGGCCGGCGGTGGGTTGCAGTAGTAATACGCGTTCTCCACCATTGTAACGTAGCGCGCGTCCAGGTGCATTGCTTGCTTCTTTCTCATCATTTGCTCCTGAGAGAGAATGTCTACATTAGCCAGAACGTTCCACACGCATGACGGAAAAACACGGTCTGCTGTGAGAGGCAACAGCATAGAAGTGTGCATCACTAAGGTCTGAGACCCTGAGCGCTAAGCTTCCCTGTCTGCAGAGGCTCCTGTGGAGATGGGATGATACTGGACGGCATCAGCTCTGAGGAGGAAAGATTGCCAGTCACACACGGACAGCTCAAGTCCGAGCTGCAGCTTTACTTGATTCTGACTCCTAAATTTTACTTACACACTTGACCCTTGTGCTCCTTAGGGTTAATACTGGCTAGAATAGTCATAAGTCAAGTCACGAACTAACACATTCTAAAAACTGTAGTAGCACAATAGTTTACATCCCGAGAAGCTAAATGATGCCCCTGACCCCCAGCCTTTCTACTGCCTTGACCACTGGAAACAGAAGCTAAGCTAGAGAACTCTAGAATGCGTGCATTTTGGCTTCATGTGAGGGGAACCCCATGAATAAAAATGCTAAGAAACCACACAAATCCATGCCTCTTCATTTCAAAACTTATCAGTAAATTATTCAGCCTCAAAACTAGACTATAAAAAAGAATAGATAAAATATCACAACCAAGACATGTATAATGGGTTTGACTGCATAATCTACATAACTCATTGCTGTGAAGAGACACCATGACCAAGGAAACTTTTGCAAGGAACAATATTTAAATAGAACTGGCTGGCTTACAGGTTCAGAGGTTCAAGTCCTCTATGATAAAGGGTAGAACATGGCAGTGTCTAGGCTTGTTCTAAAGGCAAATAGAAGACTGGCTTCTGCACAACTAGGAGGAGGATCTCAAAGCCCACTCAAACAATGACACATCCACTCCAACAAGGCCACACCCACCCCAACAAGGCCATACCACGTAATAGTGCCTCTCCCTGGGCCAAGCATACTCAAACCACTATCCACTACTCCCTCCCTGGTCGCCACAGACTTGTTCAAATACATGAGTCTACAGGAACCACACCTAGCCATAGTATGATGAAAAATATATTTAGTCCAAATTCAAAAGTCCCCATAGTCTATAACAGTCATAACAAAGTTAAAATCCAAAGTTCAAAGTCTCTTCTGAGATTCAACCCATCACTGAAGTGTAATCCCCTATGACATCAAAATCAAAAAGCAGATCATGTATCTCCAACATCACAGGACATATATTACCATTCCAACATGTCACAGTGAAGAAATACTGGACCAAAGCAGGACCAAAAACTGGGCAAACAGACTCCAAACTCTGCATCTCTGTGCCTGACGTAAAAGCTTTATCTTCAGATCTCCAAATCCTTTCATCTTTGTTGACAGCAGCACAATTCTTTCTCTTGGGCTGGTTCTACTCCGTTAGCAGCTTTCCTCAGCAGGTAGCCCACAGCCCTGACTGACATCTCTAACATCTTAGGGTTTCCAAGGCAACTTCAACTTTACAGCTCATGTTCCACTGTCTAGGATCCACAACTGATCTTCTGGGCTCCTCCAAAAGGCTTGGGGCCCTTCTCCAGCTCTGCCCTCTGTGGCACTCCAGGCTCTGGCTGATCCACCCCAGTGCTGCTGTTCTTGGTGGTCATCCTGTTTGATACCGCCATCTCCAATACACTGGAGTCTTCTGCTGCACCCAGGCTTCACCAATAGCCTCTCATAGGCTCTCTTCACAGTGCCAAGCCTCAACTGCTTTGCATGACCACTTCAGTCATAGGCCGTCAACTACAACTGAGATTGTACCTTACCAATGGCCTTCCATGGACTCTCACAGTGCCAAGTCTCAGCTGCTCTTCATGACCCCTCATACCTTCAAAACCAGTATCACCTGGGTGACCCTTACACATTACCAAGTACAGCTGCAGCACGAGGTACAACCTGGCTATCTCCAGAGCACAGCTTCTACTCTTAGAAAACAATTCTCAGAAAATTTCACCTCAGTGATGCCGATCTGTTCTTAATCACCACTAATCTCTTAGCTCCAGCTAACCAGCATCAATTGTCCCAGCAGTCCCTTTTATTATTGACTCTAAAGCAGGAGCCATGTGGCTGAAGCTGCCTGAGTTCTGCTGCTTGCTGGGGCTGGTACTTGGCCTCCTTGTTCTGTTACATTATCACCAGATTTCTGTTTTCCAACTCCTTCACTGCCTAAGCTTGGCTGTCGTGGAACGTGCTCTGTAGATTGACCTTGAATTTAGAGATCTGCATGGCTCTGTCTCCTGAATGCTGGGATTAAAGATGTGTATCACCACACCTGAACTTGCTCTGTACCAGGCTGGCCTTGAACTCAAGAGACTTGCTTGCCCCTTTTTCCTGGAATTGAAAGCATGTACTACCATGCCTGGACCTAATCTTTGCATGGCCACTATTCTGCAAGATCCGGATCAAAAGCCTGTGGATTGTAGCTCATTCCAGGTTAAAAATACAAATGAAAGCAATAACCAGGTAATAACACCTACCATAACATAACTATTTTCTTGTTCAACTACAAAGGCATAAACAGTAAGTTTAGCTGGGTGGGATCTTTCCCTGAGGTCACCTCTCCCTTAGTCTGTTTATCTCTTTGATCACAGGATTCAGTTCCATTGCATGTCCTGGTGTCCTTTTATTACTAGACGCATACATTTGTATTTTTCCTCTATAAGCTTGCTCCTTTTCATCAAAACACTCTTTATGAGAGTGAACTTTAGTAACCATACAAAGGGATTTATATCAACCTGCTTTGAGATTTTCTTTGCTAGTGCAACTAATCTAAATCTCTTCATTTTAGTCTCAGGCATACTCTTCAGACAAAAGCACAAAGTAGCCACATTTGTCACCAAAATATCACAAGAAATGGGTGCGAGGACGCATACTCCAGTTGTTTCCCCTGAGTCGCTAGAGTAGGCTCCCACCATTGAAATCGTGCTCAGCACAATGCCTTCCATGTTCCTAGTAGGATGGCCCACTAAGACCCACTCTATAACTTATTATAAAACTTAATTTTATAATTTTTAGATTATACTTTAGGTATATATTAAAAACTGTAGGGACACAGCAAAAACAAAGATGGTCCCTAATAGTACTGAGTAACTATTCATTTGAATGATTTGTTTTCAGGGGGTCATTTCATTCTCTTTTAATAAAAACAGATATTATTAGTATGTGAGTGCACACATGCATACAAAATGTGTACGTGTGTGCATGTCACACTACATGTATATGGACCAGGGAACGACTTTCTGGAGTTGGTTCTCTTTCCACCTTTATGTGACTTCTGGGAATCAAGCTCAGGTTGTTAGTCTTGCAGAAGTGAACTGTACGGCCAGCTCACTAGCTCTTCTTTGAACTAACTGGCAACAAAGTGAAGAAGAATCCCTATGGCTCTCCAGTATGGCTGTTCATTTGTGCAGGATGCTCTAGGTTAGGCAGAAATGCTGTGGTCAGATAGCAGAGGAAGGTGACAACACTGATTAATACTTTTAATCCTTGAAGTAAACCAAGACTCTCAGCATTCCACCAGTTTCTGCAGGCCCTTACCAAAAGCACACTGGTCCTCAGGTGTGATTCTGGAGATCGGAAAAGAAACCGTCCACAGGTCTCCAGTAGGGTACATGCCATTTCAATATGATGATGAGAAAAGTCTGACAGAAGCATCTGAAAGAATAAGAACAATGAACAACTACAAAGACAACACATCATTTCTAAGAGAGAAAGGAAACAATGCACGCACCTGCTGTAACAACTTGTAAGATGGAAATAAAGTTGATTTAAGAACGTTTTACTGCTAAACATCTGCTCACCATCAAATTTTTGCTAAAAACAAAACATCCTGGAATATATTTACAATCTTTCCTTTCAGAAAAGGAAACTGATATCAAAGCCTTTTCTGTATTAGATACTATGTATGTATTTTAATTATGTATATGTGTTATTTATGTATGTGTGCATATGTATGTGAATGGCTTAGTTTAAATGTAAATGGGCTCACTCATCAACACAAAACACAGACTAGCTTATTATGGTCCCTACCCACAGCAGTAAGATCTGACTACTTGTTGTCTGGAAAACACATCTCACTAACAAAGACACAGACTGAGCTAAAGGATGGAAACTGATGTATAAACCAAACAAAAGCTCAGAACCAGCTGCCATAGCTATTCTTATATCTCATTGTAATGCCCTTTCTGTTGCTTTAATAAAGCAGTCTGACCACAACTGGGGGAACAAAGAGTTTATCTAGTTTTCAGATTATAGTCCACTACTGAGGGAAGGAACTCAAGCAGGGTGTCGGGGCAGAAGCCAGGGAAGAAGGATACTGCTTGCTAGCTTGCTCATGTTTAACTAGCCTTCTAATACAGTCCACGACTGCTTGCCCAGGGTATGGTGCGTCCAGTGGGCTAGGTCCTGCTGTATTACCAGTCAAGACAATCCCTTATAGACAAGCCCGCAGACCAATGTGACCTGGGCAATCCCTTAGTTGAGACTTTCTGCCATGTGGCTCTACTTCTGTCAAGATAACAATGAAAATAAAGTAGTTTAAGACAAAGTAGATTTCAAACCAAATGTCAAAAAGAGATCAAAACAGGCAACTACATAATAACAAAGGTGAACAATTCACAAAAAAGACATAACAGGCTGTGAGACAGGGAAGTAGATAGCTCAGCATGTAAAGTACTTGCAATGAAGTGCAGAGTTCAGATTCCTAGCACCAATGCAAAAGCTGAGTGGATATGGTAGCTACCTATATTCCAGTGCTCAAGAGACTGAGCTAATCCATTCCCCAGGAAACCTGGTTAACTAGAATAACCAAATCAGTGAGCACTGGTTTCATGTGAGAGACCCTGTCTCAACATACAAAGTGGAGGTAAGCAGAGGAAGACACCTGGCATCAACCTTGACAACACACACACACACACACACACACACACACACACACACACACACACACACGCATGGCCACAAACAAATATACATTTAACAACAAAAACCGGAGCTAAAGAGATGGCTTAGCAGTTAAGAGCACCAGCTGTTCTTGCAGATAACCAATCTGAGTTTGACTCTCAACATCCATATAGTGGTTCATAGAAGATCTAATACTATATTCTGACCTCCACAGGGACCAGGCACACACATGGTGGAGAAATATATACAGGCAAAACATCCATACAATAAAAATAAATAAATAAATAAATAAATAAATAAATAAATAAATGTATGAAAAAAACAAAAAATGATTTAACAATAGTGGATAAATATGCACTGAATGTTGGGAGTTCCCAATTTCGTAAAACAAACACTGATGGGTAAAAAGATGACATAGTTCCTAATACAGAAGTGGATGATTTTAAACTCTATTCCTATCTTTAGGTAAGTCAGGCAAACTAATACCAACAAGGATATTTAAGAGGTAAGTTAGAAGTAATGCATGGTGGTACCACCCTGGTCTATAGGACAGTAAGAGCTACACAGAGAAACCCTATATTAAAGAGCCAAAGAGTTAAACCATCTCTAAAACAGATGGCAATCTAAGCCATAAAGTCTTAAAGAATGTAAATAATTTCTGTATCTTATCAGAACATAATGCAACACTATTAGATATCAAGTACACATATCTTTTTTTTTTTTTTTTTTTTTGACACAAGGGTTTCTCTATGTAGTCCGGACTGTCCTGGAGTTCGCTATGTAGACCAGGCTGCCTTGAACTCAGAAAGACACTCCTGCCTCTCTCTCTCTCTGCCTCTGCCTCTCTCTGCCCCTCTCTCTCTGCCTCTGCCTTCCAGTGCTGGATTAATGGCACATACTAAGACTAGGCCAGACTACACACTCTTAAATGGTCAGTGGGCCACTGACAAAATCAGGGAGGAAATCAGTCAACTCCTAAAATCAATTGCAAATGGAAGCAAACTAATCAGAACCTTTGGGTCGCAGCTGTGGCAGTTCTAAGAGGAAAGTTTACTGGTATGAGTGCTTACAAACACAAAGTCAGAGATCTCAGAGCTCGAGACAGCACCATACTCAAAGAGTTTCTGATCCTATAGGGGATTTGAGGCTCACAGCACCTGCAACTCCACTTTCAAGGGTTCTAATGCTGCCTTCTAATCTCTGCAGGCACCTACACTCAGGCATCATCACTGCGAAAGCTGTTGTATAACGAGCAGAGCAGCTGCCCGTGGCTCGGCTGTCTTCATGCTGGACTCCTAACATGGCGGGGGTAGGGGTGAGGAAGGGGTGGGGGGGGAACAGGAGCTGTCCCTGAGTCTGCTGCCTGTCTTTGGATTCCTTTCCCCTGACTGGGCTGCCCTGTCTAGCTCAACAGGACATGTGCTTAGTCCCACTGCAACTTGATATGCCAAGGCAGGTTGATATCCCTGGGTAGCCTCCCCTTTTCATAGAAGAAAGTGAGGAGAGGTGGGTGCAGGGTGGGGTTAAGAGGGAGAGTCTCCAGAAGAGGAAGGGGAAGCTGTGATCTGGATATTAAGTAAGTAAAGAATATTTGTTGCTCTTCCAGAGGACCCAGGTCAGGTTCCAACACCTCACAGTGGTTCATAACCATCAGTAACTCCACTTCCAGGGAATATACCCTCTTCTGACCCCTAAGGAACCAGGCACACAAGTAGTACACAGACATACATGCAGGCAAAACATTCATATATAAAATGAATAAATTAAAAAATGACTGTATAATTAATTGAAAGCAATTTAAGGATAAACTGTAATTCTCAACAAAATCCCAATGACATTCTTCATGGAATTAAAAAATATCTTATAATCATATGGAAGCACAAAATACCTTAAATAATCAAAGCAATTCTAAGCAGAAAGAACAATACTAGGGACCACAATCTCTAACCTCAAACTATGCTACAGAAACACAGTAAGAAACACCATGGTACCAACACAAAAAGAAACACACAGACCAATGGATTAGAACAGAGTACCCAAAAGTAACACTTCCTACCCCACATACACTCATCTTTGATTAAGGTGTCAAGAACATAAGTTAGAAAAAGAAATCATCTTCAAGTGGTGCCAGAAAAACTGCACCGACATATGTGAAATCATGAAACAAGGAGCCTGTGGAAAGAGCGCAGGGCGTCAAATACTCTCTACCTCTAGAACCTTAATTTGGATCCTTAGCCAGTCTAGCCAAATGATGAGTTTCAAGTTCACTGAAAAGACTCTTATCTCAGAAAATGAGGCAGAGACTGATAGAGGAAGACACCGAACATGAACCCTGGCATACACCCCTGTCTCTGTCTCTCTCTGTCTCTGTCCCCCTCCTCCTCCACCCCCCACACTTGTTCCAACTTTCATCCTACACAAAATCAGTTCAAAATGAATCAAAGACCTTAGTGTTAGAGGAAAACTTGGGCAAAACAGTTCAACATACAGGCATGGGGAATAACTCAAAGGAACTCAAACCACTCAGAAACAGGTCCTAAGGACTGACAGATGGGATCATAGGTCATTAAATCCTGAACAAAGACAGCAAGCATCATGATGTACAGCAAGCATACAGCAAGAGAAAGAACCTGACACAGGAAGAGCGTCTACCATCCACAAAGAACCTCCAAAATCAAGAACTAAAAAACCAAAACCATCCAAGTAACAAATGTGATCAGAGACTAAACAGACAATTCTTACAGGAAGAAATACAAGTGACTAAGAAATATTTGAAAAAGTTTTCCTTAGTCATTAGGAAAATACAAGTTAAAACTACATCAAAGCCTGGAGAGACAGCTCGAACTTAGGAGCCTGAGTTCAGTCCCAGCACTCACACTGTGGCTCACAAGCACTGAAACTCTGGTTCCAAAGGAACCGATGCTCTTCACTGCCCTCTGATGGGTCTACGCACATGCAAACACATACAAAAAAAGCAAAAGACAACAAATGCTGATTAGGAACTATGCAGAGAAGAACCCTTATTTAGAGCTGTTAAAAATACAAACTTGTGCAGGCACCATGGAAGTCAGTTATGGAAATGCTTCAAAGTATCAAAAACAGCAACTGCCAAATGACCAATTTATAAGCATATGGCCAAAGGACATGCTACAGACATGCATGAACATCTGAGTTAATCATTCAATTATTCCCAACAGGCAAGACACGGAAGTACTGTAGCAACGACACAGCAAAAGTTTAGTCTTACGAAGAATGAATACTATCATCTACAGAAAATGAAAACTACGTTAAGTGAGAGAAGGAAGGCATGTTTTATATCATGTGACGTCTAGACTGAAGTGTGTGTGTGGTGAGGGAGAAGAGAGGTGGAAAGGGGGTAAGCTGAGAACAAGGAAGCAACAGAGCCCATGAGAGCTGAGGGCAATGACCTGGAGGGAGGCCGGAGACCACTGAGGACGTGGAGGGAGAGTGGAGAAGATAGCGGGGAGGGCGGAAGGAACCAGTATAATAACGCATGTGTAGGAAATGCCACAAGAGGGCTGCAGAGGTGGCTCAGCAGTAGAAGCACTGGCTGCTCTTCCAGAGGTCCTGAGTTCAATTCCCAGGAACCACATGGGGGCTCACAACCATCTGTAATGAGATCTGCTGCCCTCTTCTGGTGTGACTGGACAGCTACAGTGTCCTCATATAAATTTAAAAAAATTATTTTTTTTAAAAAGATAAGAAAATGCCACAATAATCTCCATTTCTTTGTGTGATAGTCAAAACACTGACTTAAAAAAGGTAGCGATGTCAACCTTCTCAGAGGGTGTGGTGGTCTGACAAACAACCTCCATCAACTTATGGGGCACTAGTGGCACTGTGGGGGATGTTAGGCCTTGCTGGAGCAGGAGTGGACAGGTGCAAGGACATACACCTGTAAAGCTCAAGTCAGGCCCAGTGGTTCTCTGTCTTCCTGTTGTCTGCCTATCAGCATGCAGAGCTCTCTACTGTAGTACCACGTCTGCCTGTATGCCATCATGCTTCCTGCCATGACAATAATGGACTAACTCTCTGAACCTAAGCCAGCCCCAATCAGATGTTGTCCTTTATTATAAGAGCTGGCTGTGGTCATGGTGTCTCTTCATAGCAATGAAACCCTAACTGAGACAGAGGGTGAAGCAAAAGGTCAACCTTCAGGTCTGAAGTCTTTGTTGAAAATAAAAAAATCAAATATATAAATACAAAAACCCTAAATGGTATGGAAGCTGGGCTTAGTGGCACATGCCCTGTTAATCTTAGTACCTAAGGCAAGAAGGGTACAGTAAGCCCAAGAGACTCTTAAACAAAACAGTTACGACAAAAGTCTCTGCAGATTAATCTATACATTACTGATAGTGATCTTCTTAAAACGAATCTTAATGTATATTTTGTACATAGACTTGTATAATTTAAAATTACACAAAAATTCGCACTGGTGCTTGCATGCATGTGAGCTATGTGAGGGTGTCCGATCCCCTGGAACTGGAGTTAGAGACAGTTGTGAACCGCTGTGTGGATGCTGGAACTGAACCTGGGTCCTTCTGGAAGGCTTGACTTAACAGTTGAGCCATCTTTCCACTTGCACATTAAGATATCTAAGCAGTCTGTGGCAGGTTCCCAGGCAGTCCTTGAGAGCTGCCTGAGGTTTGCCTGAGACATCCTCTGTGGATAAGTACTCTTCCGAGACTCCCTAGGAAAGCACAGGAGGCTTAATTCTCTGAACGACCACAGTGACTATAACCATTTTTAAACTGTAAGAATATGCAGTTTCAGTGGAGAAGTTATTTTAGGGAAAAAAATGAATTTTAGAAAAAGAATGATCATTTAAAATGCATGTTTACCAAGTGTGCTCTAACTTTACCACACGAGATTAATGTTACTATCAGACTTCTAACTTAGTTTCATTACGGACAGAGAACATAATATGCAGTGTTTCAGTAACCAAGCCAAGAACATCTCAGGATTATTTTGGTGTCAATATAATGTTAATTATATGAAGGGCTGGCAAACTGTTCATCAAACTCCAACCGTGCATGCTGCTGCTGACTGTCCATGACTGGGATTGCCTCTTTACAGGTTTAAGCTTGTCAGACACAGAATGCTGCCTTGGTAGGATGGCCTTTCCACGAGGAGAGCGATTCTGCCAATATGCTCTCTGCCTCACAGACTTTCACAACAGCTTAATGAAACCAGTTTCCCTGACTAGTATTTATACAAATGGATTTTTTCTGTCTTTATTTTGGCCTATTTTGTCTGTATCTCTAAGAACACAAATCAATTAACCAAATTGTGCTTATATGCTTTTTACTTGATATATTTTGTCCCTATATTTAATTACTGATATTCCTGAATTTGTATCTATCATCTTACCATTTGTTTTCTATTTTGCTAATTTAGTTAATAATATTCCTTTTTACAAATTAACTTTGATTTAATTAATGAAATATTTAATCACTTCTTTTTATCTACAACTTATAAATAAAACTTAAAATTTCTCTTCTCTACTAAGGACAATGCAGCAATTACCTTTAGACAATGCAGTGTATCATTTTTGGTGAACATCTTAAACTTGGTTAGTTCTCCAATAAAACGGACAGTTTTATTCTTTGTTTCAATGTTGATCTGGTCCTTTTTTCGAACCTATAAATGAAAGACATTGCTTAGATAAGTAACACTTTGAAAATCTGTAATAAGAACTAATATATGTTTCCATTCACTTCAAATATTTCAAATAAATTGGGTAAGATTTCTTATTTTCAAATTATTTTGAGGAAACGTTGCCCACATTGCCCACACTAGCTCCAGAAGTGCTCTGTGAAGCTGCTTCATGACCATGTCATTTGAGGAATCCAAACATTTTGTCAGGCTTGAAGAAGCTCTCAAAGTACCTGCTTAATTTAAGTCATCATTTTTCATATTTATTTAGTAACCTATGCCTTTTTAACGTAATAGTAACCACTATCAGTTAACAGAACATCAGATTAGTATTTTAAGAACACACTTTAGGAAATGCTGCTTTAAAAAATATAAATGCTAAAAGTTCATTTAAGTGAAAAGTATTTTCCAATGTTGCTCTATATTATCAGTTATATTACATATTTACTAGAACTTACTGTGCTGAAACATGCAATATATTCATTGTTGTTTTTAATTATCAGAAATGACCATGTGTCAAAGTTCAAATCTTATGGGAGTTTTAAGTTCTACATTGATGTCTATATTTAAAAAAATCAAATGTAGTAAAATTCCTTTAAAAAGGTCAACAGTATAATACACTGAGATAAGTGTAACTAGATTTAACTGTAGGATTATAGTTTCATAAGAAATGCAGATTACATGTAGAGATCTACCATGTAAACAATGAGTATGAGATGGTGGCATCTCCAGTTAATGCAGTGTTCTTTCCAGAACATCACCTACTTATTTTACCCATGTTATAGCATTCAGGAGAAGACATGACAGCTGTCACTCTTCTGGTGTAGTGGGGGAGGGGGACAAAGGGAGAGAGGGAGCAGGGTCCCAGAAGTGTTAGATGACTCTTGACTATGGTAAATACCAAGATTCAAATTTCCCAACTAGTAATGCAAATTTACTTCCATAATATGATGGAATTCCAAGTTTAAAAGAAAGCCTTAAAGCCATATACTTCATGATCATTATTTTACTGAACCAGACAGCCAAGCACTCAATGCAATTTTTTGAGTTTGGGCATCTACTTTATTTAGCAAACAGAGCAGGTATCAAGACTTTTTAGAATTTGAGTGATTTTTGTTTGTTTGACTGTTTGACAGGTGATTGAGAAAGGGTCTTATATTGTAGCCCTAGCTGACTAAAGCTTCCTTCACAGACCAGGTAGCTTTAAACTTGCAGCAATCCTCCTGTCTCTGCCTCCCTGCACGGAGGACTCAAGGTGTGTGACGCTACACCTAGACTATTTAAAATGAAACATGCTTATTAAGACCCCAGAGCAAACTAGGGGACATTATTACTAAACCTTATCTGAAGCATCGACAGAAGTATATCAAGCAAAAACAAAATCGCAAACATACCAGAAAACTTTACCCATATTATTTACAGATAAGCGATCTCCTTGTGATCGGAGACAAACAGAAATTACAGCCAGAGCAGAACAAGTACATGCTCTACCTCTGCGCTCCCACCAAGCCCTACCAGCTGCTGAAATGTGTTACCTACTCTAGTAACTTGCTGTACTGTGGGACATCAAGATTTATTCCTGTTGCCTAACTGCACTCCACATACCTTCCAGATATTCTCTTTGTTTCTCCCGCAACCCTTCACCCTTCCCAGACTCTAGTAATCACTTTTTAAAAGAAGATTTCCTTTTACTTTATGTGTATATGCAAGTGCCTGCAAGTACATATGTGTACCTGCTGCCTGTGAAGGCTGGAAGAGCACGCTGGATCCCTTGGGACTGGAGTCACAGATGGACAAGTCACCACGTGGGTGTTGGCAACCAAACCCAGGACCTTTGCAAGAGCCAGTACTCTTAACCACAGAGCCATCTCTCCAGACCCAGCAAACACAATCTAACTCCCCATTTTTATAACATCTATTTTTTTTCTACTTTTTCTTCCTTTCAAAACTATGAGACTTTTAAAATGAAGACCTATTTTCATTATCTCTATCCTGGATGTTCAGAAGAGAAGCTGAAAACATCTCACAAGACTATACTGGGGGAGAGGACCCCACTAAGTTATCCTAACTCTCACTCGGAGGTTTTTCACTATCATTTCTTCAAAACTTATACTCAAACAAATATCAAATAATTTATGCAAAACTACACTTGATCTTAGCCAAAAGGCTGAGAAGCAATACTTCTGCAAAACTGCATACAGATCTACAATATGCCTTTGTTTAGTGACTACCATTGTAAGATCTTACTTAATTATCAATTATCCTTAACAGAAATGCTGCTTCCAGCCCAATATTTAAAGATAGACAAAACTAATTACTTAGTGTGCATCACCAAGTGATCTCTTCAGATGTATCCACACATAGATCTTTACAACGTTTTATGCCTGTTATTTACTACTCCCTATAAGAAACTGTTTGTCCTAGAAAGGCTAATAGATAGTTGTCCAAAAAGATCCTTTCCCCTCTACAATTTGTTCTTTTGACTTTACATTAACTTTACCCACTAGATAATTCAACAGACTTTTCTACAGATCTATTTTATGCTGAGCTTGTAATCTCTTCTGAGTCTATAAGTAATATGTCTTAATGCACACATATGTATATATTCCCTCATCTGGTAAACTACTGGTCTCAGAAGTAAGGTGCCCTGTCCACCTACTACGTAGGACAGGAGTGAGGGTTGAGGAGAAATCTGAATCCTTTACTCACACACTTTGCCTCAGAGTTTTCATTTACTTTTTTATGTTCTATGTTGCACATAAAATGCTATAATTGCAAATGTAAGTTTAAAATCACATACACACAATAAAATAGACACACTGCATAAACATACTTGTATTCCATTTATTTTGACCAATTGTTTTAGTATGGCTCTGAATGTTTCTAGAAGCTTATGTGTCGAACATTGTCAACAACTCTGGGAAGTAGGCCCTAGGTGGGAGAGGTGGGTCCCTGGGGTGTTTATCTTCAAAGGCTCTATCTGGTCCCTGCTCTCGTCTTCATTTTCGATTTCCCATCCATTATGACATAGAAAAGCCTCTACTACATATTCCAGCCATCAGGATGCTCTTCCCAAACATGAAAGTCAAGCAATCATTGACTGAACTCTCCAAAACAACAAACAAAATGTATCCCTCAGCTCTTAGGTTGTTTATGTGAGGCATTTTGGTCAATTATGAAAAACTAGTACACGATAAAGAATTTTAATTTAAAACACGTGGAAAGACCACTTTTAGAATGTCGGTGAGGATTCATGATTTAAAAGCTGTCCTCTCCATTAGGGAACAGATTCTGTTGTCCACTGGAGGACAAAGGACACTAGTCACAAAATGTTCCTCAGAGCTGCACTATCTAAAAATAAACTTTTATGAAAAATTATTCTTGGTGACTATTACTTTGGCGCCATGATTATCAGACCCCCTTTTAAAAAAACAAAACAAACAAACAAACAAAAAAAAACCCCAAAAACCAGAAAACCACTGTTGGGCTTTGAGATTATCAGCTCCTCCTAGTACAGTTCATGATGTAAACGAAGCTTTCTGCTGTTTTCTCCTCAGAGCTGTTCAATGTAGGAATGTCTCTAATGATCTAGAAACATATTGCCAAAGTGTTTATCTAAATTCTTACCTGATTGAAGTATGTAAGAATGTTGATTTCTCACTTCTATTAGCTTTATTGATCTGTCAAATTAGCAAATCCATTGTTTAACTAGAATTTCTTTGACTACATATAGTTTTATCAGCTTTACTTCTCAGCTGAGATTCTTAAGGGGGCAAATATGATCATATTGTGGCAATATATTGGACCTAGATAGAAGACAGAGACAGGGAAACCTGGTTAAAGAGCTATTGACATAACTCGAGCTGTGGACTATGAAAGACAGTGGCAGCAGGCATGGTGAGCAGTGGCTAGAACCGGAGTGCTTCAGTGCTGTGGCAATAAGAGCTAGGGAACTTCAGAGAGAATGAAGGGACTATGACAGTTGAGTAGAAACATACTGAATTATGAGAAAAATACAGAAGTGCATTCAGTGAAGTAAAGTATAAAGATGTTTTAGAAGAAAATAATGAGTCTGTTTTGTGAAGACAATTGGCTTCTAAAAGGACAAGAAAACTACTATGTACTGGAGAGGCTCTAGCAAGGCACACACATTTGGTGACTTAATATCTTTGGAAAAACAGGCATCAGCTGAAGCTACACAATTGGGCTCCCTCTGGAGACTCAGGACTGAGTGGGGGTGGTGGTACACACCTGGAGTCTTAGCACATGGAAGTGGACCACGGAGGGTCAATTCAGAGCCAGTCCTATCTACTGCAAGATGAGCCTGGTGCTGGTCTGAGCTACATGAGCCCATCTCTAACCAAAGACTAAGGGTTCAACCCAACTTAGAGAAGATCAAAGACAAGAAACATAAGTACAATTCAGGAAGACAGGTAGAATACAGGGAAGAAGTTTTCTGATGATATTAGACTAGGTACTGTATTGTACCTGGATTATCTCTTTCAATTCTAAGGACAAATATTGCTTCAAAGATCCAAATTATTCTCCTTAAATAGACCTGTTCAGCACCTGAATAACTAAGCACAAGTCACGGTGTTAACAAGGTGGAGCCAGCATGATGTCTTCTAAAAAAAGTCAGCATAATCCAGTGGTTTAGAAACCACAGGACATCAACTAATGGGCAATCATGACAATTTAGAGGTCTCTATCAAGGGTGTTACTGTGAAGCTTTTAGGGAAAAAAACCCTAAAAAAACTCCAATGAAAAGGAAAAACAAAAATTAGGATATGGTAGCACACGCCTGTGATGGTAGTACAAGGTCTTCCCTCTAAATCCGAGGTCATGTCCACCACCAGTGAACTGGAGGCTGGCCGGGGATGTGAGTCCCCGTCTCAAAATGAGGACATGAGAGAAGGGTGCTCTGGGCTGCACTGTGGGACCAGACAGACACATGTGGGTCTGCAGCTGTTACTTTGCTTTCATTGATAACAGTTTACACTAAACACATTCAAAGCCTAACAGAAACGAATTAGGAAAGAAAGTTCACAGACTAAGGTAGGAGGGACCCTGAGAGAGATGGAAAAGAATCAATTACCTCAACTGGCTATTCTGAGAACAGTGGGCTCCAAAGACTGCAGCAGAATAAATTATGTCAATTCCTTCAACTTCCACTTTAATTTTCAGGGTAAGAGAGGTATACATGTATAGAATGCTCTTAATTTTTAAGTTTTTCACCAAATGTACTAATTATATTTGTGTTTTGCTTAATTTAGAGTCTGGCTGAGAAAGCAACGCATGTAATTGATACAGCACTTTCACAGTGCTCATTGGAGTACCAGCTCCTCACTGGAACAAAGGATCCATTACGTAATCAAGAACATGGTTTCGGCTGTCTCTGTTCCTGAAGTAGCAGCATTTATCAAAGTGTGTTCTTTATGGGATATATACTCATCCTCCTCTAGGACATTCACAGAGCACAGTTACCCTCACAAAGTTCTGCCACGTTTTATAATAAAACAAAACTGTTAAGCTTTAATGAGCTCAGTGTTCCCCAAGTTCTCTAAATACAGAAAGCTTACCTGGCTCACTATTGCCTATAAAAGCCTAAAACACAGGTAAGCAAACACAGCCCAGGGAAATCTCAATCACAAAGACAGTAACCAATAAACAGTTATTCCTCTGCCCTCATGTGAGTTTCTTGCTCTGAATTCAAAGCACCCACTCTACAATAAGTTTACAGTCATACAAGTATACAATCATTATTTATTATTTTCCTCTTGCTTTTACATTTACATCTTACTTTTGAGCTACACTGTGAGGTTCCTGACCTCAGGGATTATCTACTCTCCTTTGGCTGCTCGGCAATTCTGCTGACTTGTCCACCGAGCACAGCAAACAACAGCTTTATGGCATTCCCAACAACTCACTCTGAAGTTCTGTGAACAGAACTTCGTTGTTTCAAACGCTATCACTGCCCACTGTCAGTCACTGGCAGTGTCACTGTTACCTACCACCATGTATTTGAGGGTCCATTCTCTTACTTCCATAAGGTGACTGGGTAAGTAAGACAGGAGAACTACTAACATAGTCTACCCAGTTGTAAAACTGGGAAGGAAGGCAAGCTACCTGGGAAAAGAACTGGTATTTACCAGAGTGTTCTTTAAAGAACTTAACACTATGCAAGATAAAAATTCTGAAGGCAAGAATCAATAAAGCACAGGCAACAGCAGAATTCACTGCTGTCTTAGAATTTATGAAAGCTGTTACACCTCCCACTTTTGGAACTCGACACCTAAAGAGGCACTTATGGGACAGCAGACCCAACTGTACTCAGGCTAATTCTCTTTCTTCTAGGAACAACAATAAGGCCTTGGAGAATGGGCTTTAATTTATAACAAGAAAAAGTACAGTTCCTATTATAGGAGGACAAGACAGTACCAAGAGCTCCTGTCCTAGCTGAACCAGCATTAACTGAGCTCTGTTAAGTACATCTACACTTTAAATTCTCAACTGTTGTGTCACTATCAATTTCAAAGTATTCTTATCAACATAATTATGCTCAAAGAATCCTCACTCAACTTATTAGAACATATAATTATTACAAAATAAATGCTTAAATACATACATGAAATCTGAAATCCCCCCTCAGCATGGAACAAAGATCCTCTGCTACATCAGACATGCAGGGATGCAATGTAGCAACCAATCTTGCATAAAATGGGAGCAAATCCAACCTGCAAAAGTTACATGTGATATGTGTAAAAAGAAAGACATACCAGAAATAATTCACTTTAAAACTTAAACTTTCCCAGATTTACTCACATAGTAAATAGTTTGTTAAAAAGCTAATAATCATTCAGATATGCCAATTTATTGCCATTATGAAGTTTCTAAAGATTCAGTAAGCCTTGTAAAAGTGTATTAATAACCTGGCATTTTCCAGTCTGTTATTTCAACTAGGTTGTGATTTTGATACATAAAATACTATGTGAAGAAAATGCATTCTGACATGGCATAAACTTTTAATTATATAATTGCTCAGTAACAATACTTACAAACCTAAAGCCAACTTAAATACTGCAAATCAGAATTCTTTCAAACTGCTTCCTTTATTTATCCAGGGGTAAGTCATTTGGAAATCTCAGTTTCTGAAGTAAGAAAGTAACCAAGAACTAAAAATTATGTAAGATATTAACATAATATAAAAGTCCCAGCAGACTTTGTTCATCACAAACCCATGGGGCCCTCATTCCAACATCACTGTAGCCAGCAGCAGTGTGTGCCATCCATGCCACCGCCCCTCCACGACACAGCACTCTTCCCCATCAGTATTTACTTAGTCCAGCACCCTAGGCAGCCGCTGCTGATCAGAGTCAACACAAGCTACAACTCGCTTCACCCCAGCACAGCTCTTATGGTGTAGACCTTGACTATTCATGCACTGCACACACAGGCTGGAGGTTGGAAGCAGTAAGAGGAGAGTGAGTTAGGTGTTCCAGCTACACAGTCAACAGTGCAGGGACCATCAGTGCAGAGATGGGAAGTGAACGCTGCAAACACCAGTGCAAACTATGACAGCTGGACGTGCTGAGAACATAAAGAATCCTACAGTTCGTAAACACCCACATACACCCCTGGATTACTGATCAGGGTAGGAAACTGGTCGTTATCACTCTTCAGTGACACCGACAAAGGTGGCAGAGGAAAACTGGAGATACGGGGTTATGGGGAAAAAAGCACATTCAGGGCTCAAGTATTAAAAACTTGTTTCTTTCTTTGACCCCTGTATTTCTTTTAAAACTTTTATGTTAACATTTTGTTTTTAAACAAAACCTTTTCATAAGTGATAGGATGCCCCTTAAATTCAGAATCTTTGCCATTATAAAAAGGGAAGAGGACTGTCTGTTCTTTAGTTAGGAAAATAAGTTATAAACAACAACACTTTATTCTAAACAAAGCTTGAAGGCCAGAGAGATACTCAGTGAATTAAGGTATTTGCTGTCAAGCCAGGGAACCCAAACTCAACCCACGTGACCCACATTAGTACAAAGAAAGAACCAATTCCCCCAAACTGTTCTCTGAGATATATATATATATATATGTATATATATGTATTATATATATAATACATATATATATGCATATTTAAATAAGTGTAACTTAAATTTAAAAAAACCTTAAAAATTAAAAGAAGCCAGCATGGTAGAGCTAGTCCTAACCCTAATACACAGACATATATTATTCAACTTGTTGGTAGCAACAGCCTCTCTATGAGACGGCTATAGTCACCATGCCAGAAACAAGAAGACAGGTACAAGACTGTGGTAGCTATTTACTCATATCTAAATAAATTTTAAAAACCTATTTTAAAAGATTTCAAAGTGTTTTGAACACAAACATTTATTATCAAACTTTAGATACTATTTAAAGTATTTTAAAGGTTTATTTGTTGAAAGTTAAGCTTCTGCCATACAAAAAAGACATGATATGGGTCATATCACTCTCTGGTAAAGTTACAGTACTAAGGATTCCTAAGATTGCTGCTGCTGCTGCTGCTGCTGCTGGAGTTTAAACAGAAATATCCTGGCGAGATGGCTCTATGGTGAAGAGTGCTCACTGTTAGGCCAAGGACCCAGGCTTGGTTGCCAGCGCCCACACAGAGGCTCACAACCACCGGTAACTCCAGTTCCAAAGGATTAATTCCCTGACTCCAATGGCTTATGTACACAAGCAGTATACACATGCTCACACACGTGTGTGCTGAATGTATTTTGTATTTCAGATACTTAACTTTCAACAGATAAGCCTTTAAAATATACTAACGCATCTCTATCTGAAATAAATACATACTTAAAAAAAACTTGGAACGAATGAACTCTTAATTTTCTTTTATTAACCAGATGGATTTATACTAACTTGCATATTATATTCTCTGTAGGTTCTTTGTTTTCCATATTCAAGATCTAGGTCCTTTGTTTTCCATACTCATTTTAACAGCATATGGTTGTTTCCAACTAATAATCAATTGCCGGGTGCTAGAGAGATGGCTCATGCTTATGAGCACTGGCCGCTCTTCCAGAGGACCAGGGTTCCACTCACAATCATCTGGTTCTGGAGACTCCAATGCTCACTTCTGACTTTTGAAGGCACCAAACACACATGGTGCAAACACATATATGGTTGGCAAAAAAATTACTCATACACATAGATAAATGTAAAAAACTAATTAACTAATTCAAATATGGGAATTTAAACTAATCATCCATTCTCCTGACTCAAGAACTGAGGCCGTAGAACAGAGCAACAAGCTAGAAGGGCCTGGTTAAGACACTGTAAACAGTTCTTCTGTGATGGCCTCGGGGCCTACCTGATGACTCTTTTGTTCTCTCCCTTCACACTGGCATTCCTCTATCTCATTCGAAACCTTGGCCTTTCTCCTTCCTTTTGAGAAGAATATACTTTTCCAACACTCATGCTGTATCTTTTATTGCACCCAAGTCACTTAAAGAAACCCAGAGAATATCCCAGTGAATCTGAAAATCGACCCTCTCTCTGCCCCTCCTGCCTCTTTTATCCTGGCAGACCCTGAACTTGGGAGAGTGACTCATTCATCTCTGGAGCATCTGGGATCACACAGTCCTACGCCATTAGGCCTGGCAAAGGGTCAACCTCTACAGCACAATACAGTGCAAAAGAGACTACTCAGTTTTCTGAAAAAGAAATGAGAAATTACGTAAGATCCCTCTTCTCAAAGATGAATTCTAAATATTCTGATAGTGATGATTATTTTGTTAACCAACAGTTAACAGTGAACAGTATAAAAACAATTCTTCTAAAACACTAAACCCTCAGCTGCATCACAGACTTACATACATACCACTAGCAGTTAATGATCAGCATTCAGTCACTAAGTTCAAGAAAAATGAAGACCAAGACCTCACAAGTGCTTGCTCCTGAGGAAAAGTCTTCCCGCAATTCAATTCACTAGTGAGTTAGCCTTCTAAAACAAATACCCCTCCCCCTTTGAAGGCAGAGCCCTCTGTATAGCTGGTCATAAACTTGTTAACTCTGTACATAGGGCTAGCTTTGAACTAAAAAACCTACTGCTTCAGCCTACCCCTTTTGATCCTCTTAAAAAGTTTTGAAAAAAAAAATTAATGTTGAAAGCTATTAACCGTATATATTCTCAAAGCTGCTTTGGAAAACATTGACTTTGAAAGAATACTGTTATAGCTTCATTTAAAAAGTGGAGGAACTCTGAGTTGCAGAGAATTTTCTTAGCATGTGTAAAACCCCAGATTTGATTCTCAACATTGCAGAACAATTTTACCACAGAAAACATTACAATGGGTGCAAAAAGAACGTTTAGTGGGAAAGAGCATTTGCCACCAAGTCCAACAACTCCAGCTTGATCCTGAAACCCAGGAGGTGGAAGGAGGAACAACTCTCACAAGCTGTCCTATACCTTCATATGGCCTACCCGGGCTACATATAAATACACACACACACACACACACACACACACACACACACACACAGAGTGTACATTCACAATTAAAAGATAATACTAACAGAATATGATTCCACAATGACAAAATATAATAAAGACTAGGGTCATTTTCTCTGGAAACCACAACCAAGTCAATTGGTAGTTTTCTTTCTATAGTGCTGACATTCTAAATAAAACAGCGCCACCACGTGGTATAGTTTGCTAATAGAGTTAAAGGAGAAAGCAAAACAAAACCAGAAACAAATCTCTCATTCTTTCCATTTTAAATTTAGTGAGTATAGAGGCCCAATCTGAAAATATCATGAAAAATATCAAAAACCAGCTGGGCCTTTAATTCTAAAACTCGTAGGCAGAGGCAGATAGACCTCTATGAGTTTAAGGTCAGCCTGGTCTACACAGTGAGTTCCAGGACAGCCAAGGCTACAGAAAGACCCTGTATGGGACAAAACCCACTCCAGAACCAAGTGCACACTTCACACGTAGAGCTGTGTTTGCATCACCCCATGGAGAGTCTGCACATTTACCTCTCAATACTGGGCTAACTCTATGTGGAGTCACAGTCATTATAAGAACATACACAGCAGCAGTAATTAAAACAAGGAAAGGTTTTTGAGGTACTTTTCCTGATTCTCACTTTAATCTCAAAATCTACCTCAGGTAAAGACCTTCAGGATGATGAAATGCTACATAACTTGATCTGGGTGGCAGACACATATGGATACTTAAAGATTAAGTACTTCATGTAAAAATTTCTATTTTTATCTGAATGTGATGTGGCTATTACAAATAAATAACAACAAAAATTTACAAATTTACAAATTTACATATTTTTACAGAAAGGATTCAAGTGCAGGGTCATGATAGGAAATGGGCTAATTTTGAAAGCATGCTGCTACAGGCAAGAAGTCAGGTATAAGAGCCATCTATTGTATGATTCTACTTTAAAGAATTGTTCAATACAGACAATTTTTGGTTTTTTTTTTTTTATATTTGCCAGCCATAGCTTTACATTTTTAATGATTTATTTCTTTTTATTTAATGAGCATTGACATATCTGTGTGAGGGTGTCAGATCCCCTGGAACTGGAATTACAGATAGTTGTGAGCTGCCATTTGGTTGCTGGGAATTTAATCTGGGTCCTCTAGTAGAGCAGACAATGTTCTTAGGTGCTAAGCCATCTCTCCAGACCCGACACCTCTTATTTAAAAGGGAAAAGAGGAATAAAAGTCATTGGAGGTTTGGCATTTTCCTCAACAAAGTACACACTGGAGGACAGCTAAGCTCACTGCCAAGACCCCCATATAATCCTTGGATTTACACAGGCATAGCTAGTAAAATAACTAGTAAACGACCTATTCATTACTAGTCTCACTAGCAGACCTTTAGCCTGGTTATGTTAGATGAGAGGAATCCCAGCCACAGTAAGGAACAGACAAACTCTGGAAGAGCCCTCCTTCTCAGGGAAGATGATGAAGAAGTGTCATAGAAGGGAGGAGCCCTTAGGACAGGGTGCTGAAGAAGAGATACGCATGGATGGTTAAGGAAGCCAGGATTCTAAAAACACGGTCAAAGACACTTTTCTTGCCGTTCCTTTCAAGTGAGTTCAAGCCAACACTATATGGTCCAGACAGCTCACAAAGTGACTTTTCATCCCTAGCACTTCTTTCTCAGCCCAGAATACTCTAACCATCTTATAGTACACCCTATGCCCTGTGTTCCTTCCCTTTCCCTTTCTCTGTCTTTCTTTCTCTATGTCTATCTGTCTCTGCCCCCACACACACACACACAGAGAGAGAGAGAGAGAGAGAGAGAGAGAGAGAGAGAGAGAGAGAGAGAGCGCTTTTAAAGGGTACCAATTATCTCTCTTATTCAAGAAATAGTTTCCAAATGAATGGCAATGAAGAAACAAGCCATGAATGGCAGGTCTTGAGTTTACTGTATAGTTCAGGTTAGCCTCAAACTTGGAGCAAACCTCACAGCCTCTCAAGTTCTAGGCTTATAGGCTACAACACCCAGCTATGTACAGTTCAAAACCAGTTCTTAGTGTTAGAGATGTGCAAAATTCAAAGCTCGTGTCCTGTCTCCTGAAGAGCTGAATGCACCTGATTTCTTCCATGAAGACTTGCCAGAAGGACCCTAAAGAGAACTTACACTTGCACAAGGGAACAAGAGCAGCTGTTCAGTAAGACAGCTACTGTACTAAGGCTTACAAGGTAAGTTACCATTCCCAATAAAAAACAAAGGAATCCCTTCCAGGGTGGAGAAAATGGGAGTATTCAGCTGGTCACACTACAGAAGTCACTCTACACATATCAGGATTTTACCAGAGAAATTAAGAATTAAGATTGACTCTGAAAACAAACACAAGCTGCATAAAAACGGGCATTAAAACTAAACTTGTCCCATAACTTTATAACTTCGGATGTCAGGCATTCTGCTAAGTGCTAGAGATAAAAGTAGTAAATATGGCCCCCTTCCTGAGGCTGACAGTGTCCAGAACAATACCCTCCATACACAGGCAGGAGGCCAAGGACGGGATTGTGCTGTGCTGTGGCTTGAGGCCACGATCTTTCCAGTCTCTGTGGACAGACTGCTATCTGTCTCCCACCCTCCTTCCCACTCCTCCTCTGTACAGCTAACCCTGGGTACTCCTACCACACAGCTCTGCTTCCTCACTCCTCCTCTGTACAGCTAACCCTGGGTACTCCTACCACACAGCTCTGCTTCCTCACTCCTCCTCTGTACAGCTAACCCTGGGTATTCCTACCACACAGCTCTGCTTCCTCACTCCTCCTCTGTACAGCTAACCCTGGGTACTCCTACCACACAGCTCTGCTTCCTCACTCCTCCTCTGTACAGCTAACCCTGGGTACTCCTACCACACAGCTCTGCTTCCTCACTCCTCCTCTGTACAGCTAACCCTGGGTACTCCCTACCACACAGCTCTGCTTCCTCACTCCTCCTCTGTACAGCTAACCCTGGGTACTCCTACCACACAGCTCTGCTTCCTCACTCCTCCTCTGTACAGCTAACCCTGGGTATTCCTACCACACAGCTCTGCTTTCACAGTGCCTTCATCATCAGCTGCCTCAGACTGAATCCTCAAATTCCACTTGCTCTGTATTTCAAAAGCTTCTCTCTTCTTGGTAATGAAACTAAGAATTATTCATCCATTTTCCCTACAAATTGTAAGCTCTATACAAATACAAAGATAAAATCAATCTGTTCACTATTCTAATGTATCCTCTGTAATAACCACAGCATATAGCTGACCTTAATTATTTAATGATTAGATTTTAGAAAATGCTTTCATCTTTCTATGTTTAAGTAGACAACATAAATTATTATATTAAACATTTAAGGTAATATTAGACTATGAAGTCCATTTCTCAGAGTTTTAAGATGTGGCACAATTTTTTGAGCAGGAGTTTAAGTATCTCGGGCCTGGAACATTCTAGCATCTGAGGATGATCCTGAGCTTCTGTTCCTCCAGGCTTTTTCTCTCAAGTGCTAGGATTACGAGTCTGTACCACTATGCCCAATCTACATGCATCCTTTTTCTTTCTTTCACATTTTTTTCTTTCCTCTAAACCAGTAGTTCTCCACTTTCCTAAGGCTGCAATCCTTTAATACAATTCCTCAAGTTATGATGATCCCCAACCATAAAATTATTTTCATTGCAACTTTATAACTGTAACTTTGCTATTGTTATGAATCATAATGTAAACCTGGTTTTGGACAGTCCTAGGTAACCCCTGTGAAAAGGTTATTAGACCCCTGAAGGGATTTTGACCCACAGGCTAAGAATGCTACTCTAAACTTGTCAATTCCTCCTCTTTTCAAGTCTAGGTTTCTAGCAGAACTGAACTATTGGAACCAGGGGCTTTACAGATAAATTTCGCTCTGAAAGGACAGACAATAGGACTTGGGAGTTGGCTCACTTGGTTGAATGCCTGCTGCACAAACATGAGCTTGAGCTTCCCTTGGCACTCATGTAAGCAAATGGGTGCCTTAGGATCTTTCTCTTTCTCAAATTTGGGTGGAGGCACCAGTAAAAGGAAGAAGTCGGTCTTTTATAGGTAAACCACATCACTGCATGATTTCTTTTGTTATATAACATTTTTATTTTGCAAAGTGATTTATTGTTATATTATAAAAATAAGTCTACATAATTATTGATAAATGTCTTCAATCAAATGGAAACAATAAAAAAGCATAAAAACAAGCATTACTTTCTATAAGGTAAAATCATTTGAAACAATTCACTCAAGTGGGCTGGCATGCCAGCTTTAATGGAAAAGGTGTTTGTCACCAAGCCTGACAACCAGAGTTCAGTCCCCAGGACCTATATAGCAGGAGGAGAGAACCAACTCTCTGGTTGTCTTCTGATCGCCATATGTGCACCGTAACAAGCATGTGAATGTGCACACACACACCAAACAGAATAGAGAGTAAAATGCAATTATATAAATGTATATATAGATTTCTAAAGCAATCCAAGATATTGGGAGAAAACGTCGAATTTTCAGCAATTCAAGGTGTCTCTATATTATATTAACTCTATTTTCATCTGTATGAACACAGACGCTCACAGTAAATAAAGCCTTACTATTGGACAACGTTTTCTCCTGGCTTGCACATAAGATAAGGGTACACATAATCAGTAGCTCCTTAGATTTGATAAAGTATACGATTTCAAATGTTACAGCCACAGACGACATGAAGCCATCTTTCTCAATTATATTAATCATTACTGTCACAGTTAGAATTCCTTCTCTATCCATGCTCCTCCTAACACTGCTGGAGAGCTATCTCCGAGGTTAATGGCAGTGGTTAAGGACCTGGGCTCGATCCCGTGCACCCATCTAAGGCAGCTCAACACCATGTCTGGCTCCAGCTGCGAGAGATCCAGCGCCCTCCTCCGGCCTAGACGGGTAGCAGATGCACACAGCAGCCAGGCGTGCCATTAAAACACCCACAACCCACGGTAAGGAAAAGTAACTTTTTAAAGATAAAAAGTAAAGATTTGGTTTCAATGAGAAACTTTAGTAGTACCGAAGTAACGCTAGTTTCTATGTATCAATGGACTAGAAAGTCTTCAATAAAATCCCTCAAAATCCTTATCTGTGGAGGCAAGAACCAATGTTAGCCATACTGTAAACTATCATAGCAGTTGACATATTTCCTTTCCTTTTGGATTAATTTCTTTCATTCTATTTAACATGCATGAGTATTTTGAGTACATATATGCCTAGTGCCCACCAATGTCATAGCACGAAGAGCACTAGATTAGGTCCTATGAAACTGAAGTTAGAGACATTTACAAGTTACCATGTAAATGCTGGGAATAAAACCTGGGTCCTCCTCTGGAGAACAAGTCCACTAACCACTGAGTCATCTCAAGTCTCAACAAACTTCCTAATTTCATTGAACAGAAATGACCAGGCACAGTGACCACACCTATATATAATCCTACTGTCCAGAAGTTAAGAGCAGAAAAAACTCAAATTTGAGGCAGACTGGGCCATGTAAAGAGCTCTGAGGTCTCAATACTTAAGATCTTTCTCATAAAAGAAGAAAAGAATAATGCAGTAACAGAAACGAGCTTCCTTCTGAAAGGTACAGAGTAACAAAATAGTCAAAGTTCTCTCTGCTCTTTGTAACTCAGTGTCAGTTACTAACACCACCAGCACGATGGAGCTTTCAATTTTACTGAGTGAAATGTCTACGCAGGATATCTCTTCTCTGACATTAGAGCTCAAACAACTTGAACATTTTCATGTAAGCCTAAGAGTTACATATACTAAATTACCATCATATCTATACAAAAATATAAGCTCTTCCAAAAAGCTACAAAATGTATTTTATGTTTCCCCTTAGAAGGGAAAATAGAAACCAATTAATTAATTGCCTCTAGTCATTAAGTTTATTATTTAGGGGTTTTCTGTTGCTGTTTCATTTTTTTCACTCATTCGTTTTTTGGGACAGGCTCTCTCCATTGCCCTGGCTGTCCTAGATATTACACACAGACCAAGCTGACCTTGAACTGAACTGCCTGCTTCTGCCTCCTCACAGGGACCTGTCTGACTCAGCCTCAGGTGCTATGGTTAAAGATGGCCACTTTCTCTTTTCTTTTCACTTTGTTTCACTTCGTTTTATTTTTATGTTTTGAGAAAGGATCTCACTGAGTAGCCCTGACTGATCTGGAGCTCGCTCTACAGACCAGGCTGACCCGCAGCTCATAGAGTTCCACCTGCCTTGGCCTGAGCGTGCTCAGAGTACAGCGTGTGCCACTGACCCCAGCCTGTTTGGTTTCCCAAGGGAAGAGTTTCACCTGCACACATGGGCTAGGCTGTCTTCAACTGCTTACTCCACCTGCTTCAGCCTCCTCTGAGTGTTGGTTATAGCATGTAGCACCACACACAGCAAGTTATTTTATTATTACTTTATCTTAAAATAGCATGTAAATACTAGAAGAAATACCTCCATCAGAACAAGACAAAAATTAATAAGATACTAGAAAATATGCTAATGTAATGCCTGTTGAGCTAATAAAACTAAGTCAAGTGGCCGTTTTAAAGAAATAATTCAGTAAGAATGCTGATCTTACATTACTATAAACATTACTATTCAAATACTGACCTTTGCCTAGGAACTATGAAGAGCGCCCGAACCAATTTCTTCCTGTTTGCCTTTGTGTTCATGTTCATGCAAAAGTCCATGGCTGCCTAAAGAGGAAAAAAATTTTCTTAAAAAAAAAAAATCCTCGACTTAGCTACTGAAAGTAGCTATTGTTTTAATTCTTCTTAAATACCCAAAACAGTTTTGTTCTTTTTTTTTTTTCTTTTTTTTTCAGAGCTGGGGACTGAACCCAGGGCCTTGCACTTGCTAGGCAAGTGCTCTACCACTGAGCTAAATCCCCAACCCCCCAAAACAGTTTTAAGACACTAGTATTATAAACAATAAGCACATCCCAAACTACAACATTAAGTCCTTTATATAAGTCAAAATATACATTCCTACTTTTAAAAACATGCAACTTTGTGTTGAGAACAGAACTTAAAGGTAGCTTCCAAACCTACCGTGAGTAATTTGGCAAGTAACTTTAAATTCAATCTATGCCTGAAACAAGTAAGTAAGAGCTAGAATAAGGAGTCTGTGCTGTAATCCAGTGGCAGAATGCTTGCTTCGTATATGTGAGGCCCTGGGTCACATCAGGAATACTTGGCCTAAGTAAAAAAAGCTACTAGTTCTACTAAGGACAACCAAAACACAGTATTTAGGAACAAATTTCATCAATGTCTTAGATCTAATAAAAACATAAAAAGAAAAACAAGAAAAGATTAAAACTCTAGAAAGTTCCTGAAAACAGAAACATGAGTTAGCTGCCCAATGTATCCACAAGGAGATTGGCTCCAGAAATCTCCCAGAATACGCAAAATTACAGGTGCTCAAATTGTTTATGTAAAATAGTATAGTTTTTGCATATAACTTGGGTTCCTCTTCCCATATACTCTAAGTCATCTCTAGATTCTGACAGTAACACAATGTTTCATAATTAATGCATGCTTTATAAATAGGTAATGATGACGAACTAAACAGTGTGTGTGTGTTCAGAACAGATGCAGTTTCCTCCCAAACTATACTTACTATCTGTGGTCAGTAGATAGAACCAGTAAATATGGAGGGATGCCTATACTGACCCTGCATTATCTATCTAAAGGAATTTTGGAAAAACAACTTTTTGTGTACCTCTGTCTGTCCCGGAACTCACCCTGTAGATCAGGCTGGCACTGAATGCAGCCTCCCTCTGCCTCCTGAGTGCATGGTGACTAAAGGTCTAGATAAGACTGTTCTTACCATCAGTACCAAAGGCCACTTGGACACACACAGGAAGCTGTGTTAAGAGTGTTCTACATGGGGGCTGGCAAGATGAGCCAGCAGGATAAGGCACTTTCTACTCAGCTTGACAACCTGAGTTTAATTCCCTAGACCTAATGCACAAAGAGAATCAACTCCCTTAAAGACATCCTCTGAACTCCCGACAGTGCTCTAGCACCACCCCCACACAATAAATAAATGTAATAAAAATTTGAATGATGTTCCATGTATCAGAAGCTAAATACAGAATGTCAATATAGTACACACAGGGTTTATGTGAAATGAATGGAAACACTGAGTTGAATACTCAAGACAGCAGAGTAGCAAATTCCAGGCCAGTCAGTGTCTGCCACATGAGGACAAATGGGAAGCAAGTAAGGTTGGTTATGTGTGTTTGTTGTATGACAACCCATTAAGCAGCTTTTGAAGAACTTGTTTCAAATGACCAAATAAATAAAATAAAGCTCAATTCAATAATCACTGTTTTACTTTGAACAAAGATAAATTTTTCTGATCATCAAATTCACAGGGGGAAGTGAATGTCAAAACTCATAGGAGTCTCTTGAGAATACTTTGAGGTAAATTATATATAGATACATATACAATTGTACACATAGAATTATAAGCTAGGAGACAAACTAACAAGTCAAAGGTGAACTGCTTATGAGTGACTATAGCAAAAGTAAGTCACCGTGAAGGAGACGGCACATGAACCAAGGAGGCTCGCAATGCACTTGACGGACACTGAGTAACCCACGTCTAGTGACTGTGCACAGTTCTCCATCGGCATATTTCAGAACATTAACACAGTAACTAGAGAACACGAATGTGTCAAATTAAGAAAAATTAGAGAGGCTACAGAGACAGCAATCAAGAACGTTGGCTGCTCTTCAGAGGACCTGGGTTCAACTCCTATAAGGAGACTCACAAGTATTTGTGTCTGAGTCCTGGGTATTTGACACCCACTTCTGGCCTCTGTGGGCCCCAGGCACATACATGGTACACATGTGGGCAAAACACTGTACACATAAGATAAAAGGAAATTTTTTTTTTATTCTTTTTTTTTTCTTTTCTTTTTTTTTTTTTCGGAGCTGGGGACCGAACCCAGGGCCTTGCGATTGCTAGGCAAGCGCTCTACCACTGAGCTAAATCCCCAACCCCAGGAAAAATTTTTTTTAAAGGAAGAAAAAATAAAGCAAAAGATTAGAGTGGTTGGTAGAATCAAGCAAACAATTTTTTTCTCATTATTGCATATGGCGGTTAGTGGATCTGAGGGTAAAGGCACTTCCACCAAACCTCACCTCCCAACAACCAGAATCCTCACTGTAAGAGAAAAGTAACCCTTATCCCCAAACAAGATGTGTGACAAAGGTGTTCACACATACACAGTAAGCAAATGTCCAAACAAAACAGGTGAGTTTGAGGCAAGCCAAGCCACAAAGTGAATTACACAGAGAAACCCTGTCTTGGAGGTGAAAAATTAAAGAATGGGAAGGAGGGATAAGGGGAGGGGATGGGAAGGGAGGGAAGGGGATGGGAAGGGAGGGGAGGGGAGAAGAGAGGGAAAAGGAGGAAAGGCAAGGAGAAGAGAACCCTGAGGTACCCAAGTTCCACTTCCCAGGCCCATTTTGTACCATTAGCAACTGCTTGTAACTCTTCATGCAGGGACTGACTTCTGGTTTCCATGGGCACCAACACAAATCACATATATTGACACATACACACAACATTTCTGACTGAAAAAAGAACTAATTTATGTCAGGGAGGTGACTCAGTGGTAGAGTACTTGCCTAGCATGTACAAGGCTCTGAGTTCAATACTCAACAACATTAGGGAGAACTCAACATTAGGAAGAAAAAAAAAAGTCTTCTCTTTTTCTTTTGAGTCAGAGTTTTACTAGATAGTAACACACAGAGCACCCAGACCATCTCTAAACTCTCAGTTCTACCTCGGTCCCGAGTGACAGAACTGCACCATCACATGTGGAATCTCCTACACCAATCGGCAGTGCGTGTCCATCTACATGATTCTTAGCAATGTTCACAGGTAGCAAATAATAGCTTACAGCCATGCATACTTAATACACACGTGATACTCTTACATTACACCATTTAACATCATAGAAATCTTCCATGAAATAATACAGGAATGAAATTTCTTCAGACAAGAACTAGGGAACTGTCAAGCTTTAGAAACTCTAATTAGATCATTGGCAGTAAGTACCTTTAGTTGCTTTTCTTGAAGTAACAAACAATTTGTCAACTTCAGAAAGGTTTCTGCTAAGTAAGTGGATATCCTGATAGGATGGCAGACTATGATAAAAGCAACTTGTTGAACCTGCAACTCTATCAAACCAGTAATTTCCTTGAGACAATTTTGAGGCAGAACTGCTTTACATAAATCCCCACTCTGTCAGATTAAAAGGATATAAGGATATTGACCACTATGTCAGCTATCACCTTGACATACAAGAAACTTCAAATGAGGCATTGCCTCCAACTGGCCTATGGGACAACTGTGAGGCATCTTCTTGATCCCTACACCCCACCATCCTTAGGCAGGTGGGCATGAGCTCAGGAGCAAGACAATAATGGCTTCTGCTTAAAGTTCCTGCAGTATTTCAGGACCTGCCCTAACTTCCCTCAAGGATGACTAATAGCCTTCAGGATGAAAAAGAATTTGTTCCTCCCCAAGTAGCTTTTGGCCAGTGTTTATCACAGCAACACAGAAGCAAACAGAACATTTCATGTCCAAATACGTTGGGCTGCAAATTCCAGACAAGCCTCAGTCTACACAGCAAGTTCCATGGTAGCCTGGGCCAAATGAATACCAAGATCCTGTCTTACAAAACAAAGCAAAGACCTGATGATAAAAGAAGAAAAATATATAAATGTATGAATTGAAATAAAATAATACATGAAAGTTAACATTTTTTAAAATTACAATTCATAGGCATAAAGAATAAAATGGTGGGGTTGGGGATTTGGCTCAGTGGTAGAGTGCTTGCCTAGGAAGCGCAAGGTCCTAGGTTCAATCCCCAGCCCCGAAAAAAAGAAAAGAAAAGAAAAGAAAAAAAAAAAAAAAAAAAGAATAAAATGGTGCTAATGCTTTCCTGCGGGTACAATGCTAGCAACAGTCCTCACCATCTTTGCAAACACCAAAACAGGAAAAAGGCAGGCACTCTGAATATTATGGAGAAAGCGGCTGCCTTAGGCGCAGCTGGAAATCTACACAGCACCTTTTAAGAGACTCATCTAAAACCACAGCAAGGTCGCTGTATGAAGGGGAAAGGAATCAGGTCAGGTCAACAGGAATCTGGACCTGTACTTCCAGCCCTAATTTAATCTGTATCTACTCTGGATTCTCACAATAAGACTCCTTCTGAAAAAATGGTTCACTGTATGGTTTGCAACAGCCTGAAAACCACTGATACTCAACACTTTGAGACTTGTCAAGTCTATGTGCTCTTGTAAAATTATATAAGGATAAGAACCCTTGTCAAATAGCTATAGGAGCTAAGAGATGCTGAGAGCAGAAGCAACCCTCCTCCAGGAAGAAGCCCCCTAACTTTCTGCATGCATACACATGTACTTAATAGCAGCAATTAAAGAGAAGGCCAGGAACTTGAGAGCATAAGCTATGGCATGAGAGGAGTTAGACAAAGGAAAGAAAATTGAGGGAAATAAAAGAGAAGGAATACCTTGTCAATCAGGTCTCGGTTGACACAGTTGGGCAGCTGCTGGAGGAAAGCATCCACTATGAGTTTGAGGTGAGATCCAGTGCTGGCTTCTTCATCTTCTTGTTCTAATGTGAAATCAGGTTTTGGACAAGTTAAACAAAAATTAATAAACAAACAAAGACTGTAAGAGCAAGCATCCAACTATTAAGTGATCTGAGATGAAGACAGAGGATGTGTATGTGGCATATGCACATGTATGTGTGTAAATGTACATGCCTGTGCAGATGTGTCTGCCTGCGCAGAGGCCAGAGCAGGTGGAGGTGAGTCAGTGTCCAGTTTCTTGCTGAACCTGGAGCTCACGTCTTTTGGCTGACACAAGCTAGTGTCAACGATTCTCCTGTATCTGCTCCCCAGAATACATAAGCATGACGAAGACTATGTTCACCTTGTCATATAAGTCCTGGGACCCAAACTCTGGTCCTTACAGATATGCAGCAAATGCTCCTTAACCACCGAGCCACCCCTCAAGCCCAGAAAATATATTTTGTAAGGTATTTCTAAAAGCCTAGGATATTGGGGACATGCCTAACATCATGCATAATACCAAGCCATTATAGTATTTCAGATACTAGCTATAAATGAACAACTTTTACCCTTAAGCATCTACACACAATAAATAAAAAGTAAAAAAAATCTACTCATAAATACATACAGAAAATCTAGTTTTAATCTGCCCGTCAAGTCCTCATGTTCTGCAATTAATAGCACTACGCTCTTTCCTTCTGATTTTGAGGGTGGTGGCTGCAAAAGCGTGCACACTATCTTCTTTTGGACCGACTGTGTAATCATAGAACTAAAGTCCTCCTGTGGTATTTACACAAAGGCAGTGAAAGAAACTGTCTTTTAATATCATTAACTGGTATGATTTAGAGCTGGAGAACTCATGAGCCATGTCCACCCCATGTAGACAGAGAAAATAAATACTAACAGAAGGTATTCTTCCAGTTAAAAATCCTAACGAAGACCAGGAAGGCGGCACAGCAGTTAGCACGCGCTGCTCTTCTAGAGGACAGATCTGTTTCCGGAAGGCACACCGAACAGCCCGCCACTGCCTATACTCCAGCTCTGGGGAACCCAACACCCTCTTCTGGCCCCTGTAGGCACCTGCACGTAAGCATAGCGTGCATTCACAGGGAATCATACATGTACAAATAAATTAACTTAAAAGAAAAAGAATCCCAGCGAACTCAATAGTTGCTACTGAGTACAGTTGCTCATGGGTACAGCTCTTGCCTGGCCTCGGATTTGATTTCCTCATACCGCAAAAATAAGATTTTAAAAATATAATAAAAAGAAAATAATGAATGTATTTCTTATTACTAAATAAAAAATAACTCAGTTTAAAAGACAGATAATATTAACACTGACATAATTTCATTCCAATCATTTCTAACTCAACAATTTTAAGTAGCTGTCAAACACATTCATGGCAAGTGTCATAACAACGACAGTAAGAGATTTAAAATATTCAAGGCTGGGGAGACAACTCAGTGTAGGCTAAGTATTGTGATACAAGTATGAGGGCCTGAGTTTATCTCCTCAGACACCCATGTGAGGTCAGGCACATCTGCAACTTCCGCTCTTATGACAGGTGAAGACAGGAGAATCTCCACAATCAGTCACAGGCCAGGCAGCCTGGCCCAGGAGGCAAAGAACTAAAAGGAGGCCCTGTCACAAAGAAGGTGAACAGCGGGCACTGAGGGTCCCAGCTCTCACCTGATTTCCATATACATGCCAACACACACACACACACACACACACACACACACACACACACACACACAGATAGACAGACACACACACAGACACACACAGATACACACACATAGATATACACACAGACACACACACACACAGACACTCACACTCACAGACAGACAGACACACACACACAGATACATACACAGACATACACACACACAGACACACACACACACAGACACACACACACACACACAGACACACACACACAGACACACACACTCACACATACACACAGACACACACACACATACACACACACACACACACTCACACACACAGATACACACACACACACACAGACACACACACACTCACACACACACACAGATACACACACAGACACACACACACTCACAGACAGATATACTCACACACTCACACTCACAGACACACACACATATACACACACACTCACACACACACACACACACACACTCACTCACACACAGACACAGACACTCATAAAACACTCATGTACAGAGTAAACTAAAAACAATAAAAAAGCAACAGAGAATTATGAAGATCCATCCTCTCAGGTTTGTGTAAAAATAACAAACACTGATGACACAGCCCTTCACCTTGTTCATCAAGGAGTTTCTTTGTAAGATCTTCAGCTTCATCTCCACCTTCTAACTCCAGTGTGTCATCATTAATTTCTAAATTCTCCAACTCAAGTTCCAAATCATCGGGACTTGATGCTTCCTTATTATCCTTTGGTTCTTTTGCCTCTGTTTAAAAACAAAGAATTAGAAAAGTATAATGGCAGAATATTTGCTGAGCATTCAGGGACTTTGGGTTCAATGTATCAAAAATAATCAAAACATATAAAAAACAAACAGAAAGCATCTTTTAATTCAAGGTCAGTTCAAAATCCTGCTACAGGGGTGGGGAGCTGGCTCAGCAGCTAAGAACACTGGCTGGCCTTGCAGAGGACCTAAGCTTGATCCCCAGCATCCGCACCGTAGCTCTCAACTCTCTGTAACAACAGTCCCAGGGGATCTGACACCTCTTCTGGCCTCCAAGAGCATCAGGTGTGCATATAGTGCACAGACATACACTCAGGCAAGACATGGATGGATTTTAAAAAGCAACACCTTTTAAATCCTGCTACAAAAACATTAAAGATTCACAAAAATCTACATAACTTCTCTAATTTTTTTAATCCTAATCTAATTTTACAAAAAGTAAAATTAGAGAAAGATTGATAAGTCTATATAATTTGGATAAAAACCTAGAAATGTATCTGACAAATCCGAATGAAAACTTAAAAAAAATTTTTTTGAGTTTTTTTTTTTTTTTTAATAAAACAAATTGAGCTTTTTGAGAGGCCAACTTCTACAGTTCTATACATCATCTGCACTGGAGAAAGGAAAGAGGAAAAAGAGAAGGGATGAAAAGAGGGAGGGATGGAGGCAGGCTTGTTGAGGATTGGGTCTAACGCTTTGTCTTAATTCGGCTCCCAATTAGGAATCACAAGGGACTCTGCACACAGACTCTAAGAGAAGCCTGTCCCCAGTCGGCTCTGACTGGGAAACAAAGCTGCCATACAGCCAAGGCTGGGCAGAAAGGTGCAGGGGGCCTTTTAAATTGCACAGGCAAGGGGGAGAGAGAGGAGAGACAGAGAATCACCACGACTTGGAGGAGAAGGATCATATGTAAGAGCTACAGGAAAGAAAGCCGCCAGCCATGTAAGAATTTGGGAAAACGGCCCTAGGGGCCACTTCCTCAGACACCATGAGTCTGGGGTAGCAGAGATGAAATGTTGATTTAGCAAGTCAACTCAGGAAAGTTGGAGGGGAGCGTGTATGCTAGCTGCGGAGAGGATTAGAAATGCCCAGCCACTGAGCTAATCAAATCAACATTAGCTGGCGTGTGCATGCGTGTAACTAATTCACCGCTACATAGGCTAGCTTACATGGTATCAGGTCTATGCTAAAGACAGGAAATAAAATTCATTACAGTGGTCTCACCTAAGAAAGCTCTCAAACTCCAACATAAGTTCATTCTCATGTTCTCTATTTCTCCCAATTTTATTGTATGTGTATGAATGTGCTGCCTGAATGAACGTCTGTGCACCACTTGTGTGCCCAGTACCTGCAGAGACACCCAGAAGTCGGTGTCAGATCCCACAGACCTGGAGTTATAGATGGTTATGTGCTGCTACGTGGGTGCTGGCAATCAAACCTAGGTTCTGGAAAAACAGCCAGTGCTCTTTACCACTGAGATATGTCTCTAGTCCCCTTCCTTTTATTTTTTATATTTACTATATCCTTTCCTGGGTTATGCAGGCAGTAACAATGAAATATGAATTGATATAAAAAAACAATTTAGTAGCAATATACTAAATAAATAAGAAAAGACTAAATGCAGAAAAGACCAATCGGGAAATTGGTAAGAGGAAACAATTGAACTTAACCAAAAAAATCAAACCAAACCACAGAACCAAATATTCAACAAAATTGGCAACAATGTTGATATCTGTAGCAGTAGAGTGATAGGTAAATATGCATTCATCATATTAGCTTCTCTTTTCTCCTTGAGATTTTAAAAAATCTATTTGTGTGTGAGAGTGTGAGTGTGAGTGAGTGAGTGAGTGAGTGTGTGTGGGGGTGGGGTAGGGGGGAGACTCATGCAGGAAGACTATTACAGGTTCAAGTTCAGTCTGGGATACATAAATTCTAGGCCATCCTGGGCTATAGAAAGAAACCCTGTCTTAAAAATAAACAAAATTTAAGGACTCAAGGTCAACAATGTATACTTATGTCCCCACATACAAAATTAATAAAAATTCTTTAAATGTGTACTTAAACCACCTAAAATATTACCAGTTCCGTGGCTCATAGCCTCCAGTTTCTGTAATGAAGGAAAAACGGTTTTATATCATGATACTCGATGCCATCCCATAGCTGTAAGAAAGGAACTCTTGCTTTGTCTAAAGCTCACTCACTCTCTTTCAGCAACTATTTGAAGTCCTGTTCAGCTACATATTGTTCTAAACACCAGAGATACAACTTGATTAATATAAACAAAAAAGCTGCTTCCCAAATGAAGCATGTATTTACTCCTTATGTTTACTAATAACTCGTTATCAGAAATGGCTTGGCAGGAAAAGGCCCTTGCTACCAAACCAACCCCGTCTTGATCCCTGGAGCCGACACACTGGAAAGAAGAGAACTGACTCCTGAAAGTAGTCCCTGACTCCCACATGTGTGAGCACATGTGCATACATATAAGAAAAAATATATCTTTTTATTTTACAAAAAACATCTTCTGCACAGGGTTATAGCTCAGTGGTAAAGCACTTACCTAGCATGCTCAGCCCCTGGTTAAAAAAACCAACAAAATGTTCCTGATTACCTACTACACATTCACAACTACGATAAGCTGCTGAATGCTGAGAAAAAGAAAAGCCTTAAAATGTCTCCTATATTAGAGAAAGTTCCTATATTCCATATATTCCTGTACGTCTCCTATATTTACAGGAAGTTAAACTAATATTCATGAAGAAGTCAAGTCGGGGACATATTATTAGTAATGTTTGAGAAGCACAGGCAAGACAGATTAACATTTAGGATAGAGAATTAAAGGTATTAACACACATGATGACACGGTAAGTCTCAGAGAATTATGCAGTGTTTTAGAGATAACAATAACAATTTTAAACTGAATTCCAAACTCAGGTAAAACCATTAAATCTATCACTGGGATGCCCATTATATTTAAGAGGTAGAGAGAGGCAGATCTCTGAGTTCTAGGTCAGCTGGAGTCACACAGAGAAATCCATTCTCACAGGAAAATAAAATAAGAACGTCATTGGGCACCATGGTGTCCCTCTAATCCCAGCACTCCAGAGGCAGAAGCAAGCAGTTTTCTTCAAGTTTAAGGTCATACATAGAGAGTTCAAAGACAGCCAAGAATACTAAGCGAGATCCTATCCGACACAAACAGAAAAATCCAGTAACAAAACAAAAAGGGAAAGCGGAATGTCAATAGCAAGGAGGCTGCAGACACGGCTAAGCAGTTACGCTCGAGCACCTGCCTTCCTTCCAGAGGCCACAGGTTCAGTTCCCAGAACCCACACGGCAGCTCAGAGCTGCATCTAAGTCCACTTTCAGGGCATCCAATTCCTTCTCTTGGTCTCCTCAGGACCTGCACACACATGGTACATTTAAATACATATAGGCAACACTCATACATAAAATAAAAATAAATCTTAAAGATAAGTTAGTAAGGAGATTAAAATAATCTTAAGAAGGTACAGAAAAGAGTGACAGCTAAACCAACAGCCAGGTAGGCGTACAAACACAGGATAGTAGTGCAGATCGGAGGAGGAGCACAGACAGATGTGAAAAACAAGGGTTAGCAGCACCAGCACCTCCTGCTCTACTACTAGTTTCAGACCTTCAGATTTTTCTCAGCTAACTCATAGAGGCCTGGCTAGAACTAGCCTTGTGAAAAAATGATGCAGACAGATAGCAGTACAAAACCTATGCTTTGTGGAGAAACTCCTGTCTTAAGACGTCACGAGACTTCATTGTAAGATACTAAAAAATAGGGGCTGGAGAGATGGCTCAGCGGTTAAGAGCACCCGACTGCTCTTCCAGAGGTCATGAGTTCAATTCCCAGCAACCACATGGTGGCTCACAACCATCTGTAATGGGATCCGATGCCCTCTTCTGGTGTGTCTGAAGACAGTGACAGTGTACTCACATAGATAAAATAAATAAAATCTTTAAAAAAAAAAAAAAGATACTAAAAAATAAACACCTTCCACCAATTCAAACTAATGCGAATATACTGGCTCTAGTAAAAGTGTGTTCCCTAGCTAGGAAGACAGTTGGGTGTAGTGAGGGTTTGGGTTTCCTTAAAACGCAGTTATGTCATATGAATGTGCTTTTGTTTTAATCCCAGGTATGGGTATGGGGCTGCTTCAGGTTGTCCACAGGAGCTGACTGACTCGTGCTCTAGGAGGACTTTATTTTTGCCAGCTGCAGAGAGTTTATGTTTGGGAGTCTGGAGAGGCTACAAATGGGCAAGTCCAAGAGGGCCTGGGGTGGCGGCTGCTCCCCCTCTGCTGGTTCCTACTGCTGCATTTGCCGTTGTTGGATTGTTACTTGCTGGACTTCTGGATTGCCGTTTGGAGAAACCTGATGCCCCTAACTAGCAGGAAGTAGTCTAATGAGGTCTATGCCCCTTTCCCCTCTACCCTTCAGTCTCTCCTACCTACTGTTGGGAGGCTGGAAGGGGTTGGGGTAGGGTATGGGTTGGAAGAGAGGTAGATAACATAACTCAGTAAAGTGGCCCAAAAAGTATGCCAAAAGCTCAGAGGGTAGGAGCATGTGTAGAAGAATAAGTTCTAGGCTGGAGAGATGGCTCAGTGGTTAAAAGCACTAACTGCTCTTCCAGAGGTCCTGAGTTCAAATCCCAGTAACCACATGGTGGCTCACAACCACCTGTAATGGGATCTGATGCCCTCTTCTGGTGTCTGAAGACATAGACAGTGTACTCACATACATAAAATAAATAAAACTTAATGAAAGGAAGAAGTAGTTCTAATCCCCAGCATCCACGTAGAAAGCACAGATTTGGTCACTGAAACCAGTACCACCAGCACCAAGAAGTGTGTAGGAGACACAGAATGACAGGGAACAGAGGCATGAGGGCGTGGTATGCAAATTGACAGCTTAGCTCCAGACTCAGAGAATGGCATGGACTGTAGGGAAGACAGGGAAAGTCCTCTCTGACTTCCACATGTGGGGTGGGCCTGTACAGCTACATGTGTGTGCCCACCAAGCAAAACAGGCAACCGTTGCCCTTTAACACACTGATCCTCACTATTCTTTCATTCATTTAATCTAATGCTCACAGTGCCAGTCCTTTTCAAGCACGTACCATTCTGAAGCGCATTTCTACCACACAAATGGCAACTGTTCCCTTGAGAATTTATCTTCTTATTGCCCTGCAAGCCTGACAACCAAGTTTGATCCTTGGAATCCAGATAAAGATAGAAAAAGAGAACTGACTCTGTAAAGTTGTCCTCTGATGTGCATGCACTGCCCCCAACCCCTGGCCCACAATAAATTAATTATAATTATTATTATCATTTTAAAAAGTAATTTACCTTTGGAATCATCTTTGCTAGAATCTTTGTTCTGACTTTTTTCATTGTCTTTAAACAAGATGGCTGGAACAAATGCTTTCAAATCGATGAGGTTTTCATAAAAATTCCGAGCGTCTTCGTCTTCCCATATGCCACCTTCTAAGTCATATTCTCCAGGTTTGCCAGGTGTAAATATATCGATTCCAGGTCCATGCTCTACAATAAACCATGAGCAGAGAACAAGTCAGAAGTGGTAAACATAGCACTTCACGTTTTATTTTTAGTTTTGTGCCTATTAAATCTCCATGTTTCAAGTGACTAGATTTTCTTCAATCAGCAAGCACTTAAGACTATACACGATTATCTTTTTGTATTCTGTTTTCCTTTGAGACAGGGTTTCTCTATGTAGCCCTGACTTCCCTGGAACTCATTCTGTAGACAGGCTAGTCTTGAACTTAAGAGATCCACCTGCCTTGGCATCTTGAGTGCTGAATTAAAGGCTAGAGTCACCATGCTTGGCCTTTCTAAAAACACTTATTTATTTATTCCTCTGTGTGTGTGTGTGTGTGTGTGTGTGTGTGTGTGTGTGTGTGTGTTCACGTGCACACCAAACCAGGGACCTTTGGAAGAGCAGTAGTGCTCTTAACCACTAAACCATCTTTCCACCCAGTAATCATCTTTTTAATTATTATAATTACACACACGTGTGTGTGCACACATGTATGCTACAAAATTTTGTGCTGGAGGTCAGACAACAATTTTCAAGAGTCAGCTCTCTCCTACCAACAGTGTGGATTTGGGGAATCAAACACAGGTTACGAGGCTTGTGAGCCAAGTACTTTTACCTACCTCACATGCCCAATTACATTGATTTTAGTTTGGAGCTAAGTACAGGAAGAATAAAGCTGTAGATGGGCTCATGATTCAGATGTAGGAGTTTATTAGTTTGTTAGTTTATTTAGTTTTAAATTCTGAGCTTACTACTCTATGGTTATATGTCAGGGGAGAGTGAGGAGGGAAAATGGAGACATAGTTCTCCATTCTCTAAGAGTTGATACTGGGAGGGAGACTAGGGAGCTTATCGACACAGTGCTGACCTCGCATGTCCCAGGGCCTGAGTTCTCTCCTCAGTACCTCTAGACCCCAGGGGAAAGAAGAATTTGCTACATGGGTCTAATCCTCAGAACAAACACATGGAGAAGTGGGAAGAGAAAGCCAACTTCACAGAGCTGTCCTCTGGTCTCCACATGCGCACCACGGCACTTACAAGCTCTTCACACACGCACACAGGAGTAAATAAATACTACGATTAATCATGTGGATTAAAATTAATCCCACAGGTTAATTATTCACTAAAGTCATTTAGGGAAAAAACAGCAAAACAATATAAAACACTGGCTCTTTAATTATTCTGCATTCCTTGTAAATAATGTATTCTAACAGAGCCTTACTAGGGCATAAACCCATACACCAAAAAGGAAAACATTGACAGTTTCCCAAGTTCTACAAAAAAAAAAACACAAGCAAAACCAGAAATTAAACAAACTAGACAATACCTATAACACTAACAAAAAGTTATTTATAAGATAATTTTATTTATGATATATTTCATTAAAAATCTGATCTACTATACACATAGTATATGTTTCATACATGGGTTTTGGTCCTGATTCCTTAAGCAAAGCTCCCTAAAACTCTTGCAATTTCCTGCATTACATGCTTTTTTATTCAACGTTCATCTTATTTAAGGTTATACTAAGGTAAGTTAGAGTGGGGTACTTAGCTTCAGGACATGTCCAGTCACCAGGAAAATCAAATTAGTACTCACAGACCTTAAGATGGACAGGACAGAGATTAGCTTTAAAAAATTCTGCAACAGGAAGGTCGAAAAGTATGAGGAAATCCTATCTAGTGAAACCCTATCTTCAAAACAAAACAGAACAAAATGCTCTGGAATAGGGACAGTTGATCAGCTTCAAATACTTACTTCTCTATACAGGAAGGGTTGGTTACTCACCGACAGTACATAGGACAGTGTCCTTGGTTGTATATCTGTATCTTTTATAGTTTTTCATTATAATCTGATAAGTTTACAATATTTTCCCCGAGTTCTATGAGCCATTTTAGTTAATTACCTCATCGCATGAGGCACCCACAGAAACCCTGCTCTTTATGGCTTAACAGATAGAACAGGGGCCAGACCTGCAGTGGCATCTTGGGTGGGGACGACTGCCCGATTATCATAGATAACAATTAAAGGTGTCCTAATCCTTTAGTGGGAAGGGCATTTTGAGACAAGGTCTTTCTACAAAGCTCTGGCTGCCTAGAACTCAATATGTAGACCATGCTGGCCTTGAACCAATAGAGATCTGCCTGCCTCTGCCTCCCAAGAGCTGGGATTAAGGCAAAGCACCACCAAATCCAGCCAGAACCTAGTTCTTTATTTGTGAGAGTTAACACTAATTCTAGGGAGTTTCAGAAATGAAGTTTAAGATACACAAATATCAGAGAATTGGCCAGGATGAGAAAAATGGCCCATACCTGGCAACAGCAATGCTTTGTGGGAGAATACAGAAAAGTGTGTGTGTGTGTGTGTGTGTGTGTGTGTGTGTGTGTGTGTGTGTGTGTGTGTGTATTTCAGAAAAGTTCAATACACTAATATAAGACAAAAGCTGATAATGCCCAAGCAGATAAATAAAAAAGAGTAACAACAACAAAAAAAACCAAAAACTCTTTCAGTGATGGGGTAGGTGAGACAGGGTTTCTCTGTGTAGCCCTGGATGTCCTGGAACTTGCTCTGTAGACCAGGCTGGCCTTGAACTCTGAAATCCACCTGCCTCTGCCTTATAAGTGCTGGGATTAAAGGGAAACACCACCACTGCCCAGCCTATTTTTTTTTTTTAATCCTGAAATATGAGCAAGTATTTCACACATATAAAAATACTAGGCTAGCAAGCAATCATTTTTTAAAAATTTAACTTCTTGCCTGCATAGACGGCTCAGCAGTTGGAGAGCACGGGCTGTTCTAGGACTCCAGCACCCACATGGCACCTTACAGCTGTCTATAATTCTAGTTCCAAGGGCTCCAGCACCCTCCTCTAGCCTTTGAGAGCACCAAATAAATAAATAAAACAAAATAATAAAATAATTATAATATAATAATATAAAAAGAAATACATTCTGTGGGCTGGAGAGATAATTAAGCTGTTAATGAATATGCATGGCTATCATAGAGGATGAAGAGTCTGGGTCCCAGCACTCACATGGGTGGCTCATAACTGCCTGAAATTTCAGCTCAAGGAGATCTGACATCCACTTCTGGCCTCTGTGGGGATTGCGAGCATGTACACAAACTCATAAACACATTATTAAAGCTAAACATTCTAGACCAATAAATAAAAATATATAGGCTAGCAAGAAGTAAGTAGAGGTGTCTGTCATCAAGTGAGTTTAGTCTTGGAACCCATTTGGCGGGAAGGAGAGAACTGATTAACAGAAGCTAGCCCCTGACACCTGACACACACACACACACACACACACACACACACACACACACACTCACACACACTCACAATTAAGTAAATAAATGCAAAAAAGTACAGAAATATTAGAACTGCAATATTGGATTCACTTTCTTATTACACATCTGACAGAACAAATCTCTAACCCCAAATGCTGTTTACACCAAGTCCTCATTGGACACCATCTGAGGATAACTCTAAGAAAAGAATTTGAAGAAACTCATAGTATGAAAGGAGCAATTCTCTAACTGCACGGCCTTGTCCATTCAAGGATGAGTTTCAAGTAGTAGTTGAAAATTATTAGATTGTAATTCCTAAACTTAAAAAAAATTTGAAGTTATTTATAAAGATTAAATTTTTATTAATGTGAACTTAACAGGCCTTAGAGTAAGTGCTTTTGTTTCTTTTCTCTCTTTAATTCTGAGCTGGCTGGGAAGACAGTACTCGCCACACAAACCTCAGGACTCCAGTTCAAACACCCAGCACTCGCATCAGTTTAGTGTAATGGCACACATCCACGACCCCCTACTTGGGGGATAAAGACAGGTGGGTCCCTAGGACCTGCTGGTCAGGGTCTGACCAGTCAAGAAACCGTCTTTAAAAACTGAGGCACCTGGACGTGGCAGTACATGGCTTTAACCTAAGTGCTCAGGAGGCAGAGGAGGTGGATTTCTGATTCTAAGCCCACCCAGGGCTATAATTTTTTTAATATTTATGTCTATTAAAAATTTTTAATATTTAATATTTTTGCCTGCGTGTGTGTATGTGCAACATGTGCATGTGTAGTGCCTGAGTAGGTCAGAAGAGGCCTTTGGATCTTGTGGAACTGACGTTAAGGATGGCTGTGAACCACCATGTGGGTGCAAGCCTTCTTCAAGAACAACAAGTGTTCTTAACTCCTAAGCCAACTCTTTGACCCCTCTCAAGACCCTGTCAGAATGTGACAGAGAGACAAAGACAGAAAGAAAAACCAAGACAGAGAGGAAAAAGAGAGACAACTCGGAGGGAGGAGAGGAAAAGGGAAGGAAGAAAGGAAGGAGAGAAGAAAGGAAGGAAGGAAAAAGAAGGAAGGAAGGAAGAAATCTCTGGCCCCAACACACACACACACACACACACACACACACACACACACACACACACACAGGTAGAAACTGAGGAAGTTCTGGCCTCAACACACACACACACACACACACACACACACACACACACACACACACACACACACACACACACACACAGGTAGAAACTGAGGAAGTCCCTTGACATTTATCTCTGAACGCCATATACATGTACACACATAGTCCATGTACATTCCTTATGTACATGTACACAATACACCACAAAAATACATTTACTCATACATACAAAAAGCTGGTTTAAAAAATGATGACAAGGTATATCATGCGTTGCTGAGAGGGCTGAGTGGGAAAAGATTGCTGCCAAGTTTGATTACCTGAGTTCAATCTCAAGAACCCAAACAGTTAAAGCAGAGAACTGACTGACTCCACAAAGTTGTACACAGACACACATGAATGAGGACTGGGTTATAGCTTACCTTCTGGTGTTGGTTTGTCCTGAGGAAGATCTGGCATATTTTCATCCAAAAGGTCGGCTAAGGATTGAGAATTTGCCAGCAGCTTCTGGTAAGACATGGCGAACTCTTCATACTGTTTATGCCTGTCCTCACTTAGCTCGCCTTTAGAGTGCAGAATACGCCTATAAATAATGAGGAAAGCATCTGGTAAGCTTGTCAAAGCAGGCATGATCATGGGAAACAGTCCATAAAATTTTATCTTACACAGAAATTTAACAATGTTCCTTACTAACTTATTTTCAAATCTCATGTTTGCTCTGGATCTGCCTTAAAATTAAAACACATACAACAACAAAATCACCCAATTAAGCTTATTCAAAGATGATGAAATATACATTCAAAATCACCATAATATTTAACTTTACAAAATAACAAAAGATTATTTATTACTTTGTTTAAGAATAGAACCCTCTAACATACAGCTAATCAAATATTTACTCCATGCAGTGATTACTAACTGGTTTTCGAAAGCAACAAGTTGTGAAAAGAATCAGTTATCCTTAAACTTCAACAACGACTTGATAAGAAAATATATTTAAAATTTACTGTAAAATAATTATTTTGTTAAACTATGCTTTCCTAAGACATACTACTAGCCAAAATACACATCACAAGTCAGTTTCTAAACATAACAGGCTTTAAGAGATTCAAAGGTAGAATATCATCCATGAACTTCTGTGATTTAATCAAATTACTATCTGTGAAAATCCATTTCTCTAACACAGTCAGTCTTCAGTTTACAGTACTATTAATCCAATGGAAAAACAGTAATGATCAGCCCGCCTACTCAAGGCTTTCATGGGGAAGTCCAAGGACATAATTCTTCCTACCTCACAAAAGTACCGTAAATTACTCTTGATTACTAATGTAAAACTACTAGGAAATAACCAAAATGTGTAAAGTTAAAATCCCTACTGCATTAGCACAGGCAGCTAAGACCCTCACAAGAGGATGCAATCTGCTCTCACTAACAGGGATCTGGTAGTACAACCAATACTTAGAAACAATGCCATACACAGAAAGGAGGATCTGTAGCACGGCTGAAATTGGGTCTCCCGTAGCCCAGGCTGCTCTCAAGCTCACTTGTGTTGCCAAGGCTGGCCTTTGGCTTCATAATCCTCCTGTCTCCACCCCAACTTTCAGCAAAAGTTTCCAAAAAACAACTATGAATTTTAAATTAAAACAATTCCAAAAGTAATATTTAGAAGTTTAATGCTGGGCATCTGAGCATTCTCCATAAACTAAATCCGGTCTGGTTTTCTGGGTGTTATCTTCTTACAGAGACCGTGTGAGCAGGGCGTGACTGTGGGAGAACTCTCTAGTCTCCACAGCCCCGGATTCCCATCACAGGAGCAGTAAAACACAACAGGAGGAAGGGGAAGGAGAAAAATAATTTACTATCAGATATGCTTAAAATTTTAAAGTTTTTCACTCACTTTACAACTTAAAAATATTATTAGCAACTTCTAATATAACAGTATAACCATATTTGCCTAGGCTAAAAGTATTTTTCTATAAAGACCAAAACTATTAAGTTTTCCCTGTTATTTACTTAAAAGTAATGTGATAAGCAAAAAAGTTTCTCCTAACATATATGCAGACATAACACCCATATACATGAAATATATAAACAAAAAAGATTCTTTCACCAAGTTTAGAGATTTTAAAACTTAAAACAAGAATATGTATATTCATGAAAGAAACTAACATTACTATGAACTTATCAGGACATTTAGTCAGTCCTAAGAAAATTCAGGAAAAATTTAAACAAAACAAGTAATTCAAAGAAATACTGCCCCCAAATGATTCTAATTTTAAAATATTCAGTGGGCTGCCAAATTGGATCAGCTAATACACTTGCCATCAAGCCTGACAGCCAGCTTCTATCTCTGGAACATACACACACACACACTACACACACACTACACACACACACACATATATATATGTGTGTGTGTGTGTGTGTATAGTGTGTATGTATATATATATTTATATATATGTATATATACCCCTATATATACATGTATACAATATATACATACACATCTATATATACATCCATACAATACATATATAAATGTAAATTTTACATTTTAAGTAAGAACAATATATAAATTATTGCCAAAGGTGCTAAGAACTGAAGAGTTTATTCTAAAGACAACTCTAAGCTGGAAGTTGGTAGTACACGCCTTTAATCCCAGCACTCAGAAGGTAGGGGCAAGCAGATCTCAAGTTCAAGGCCAGTCTAGTCTACAGCGTTCCAGAACAGCCAGGGCTACACGGAATAACCCTATCTTGAAAAAACAAAAACAAAACAGCAAAAAGAGGGGGCTGGAGAGAGATGGTTCAGGGGTTATGAGCACTATCTGCTGTTCCAAAGGTCCTGAGTTCAACTCCCAGCAACCACATGGTGGCTCACAACCATCTGTAATGAGATCTGATGCCTTCTTCTGGCATGCAGGATCACATACAGGCAGAATGTGTACATAATAGATAAATAAAATAGATAAAATAAACTTTAATTAAAAAAGAAAAGAAAGATGATTCTGTTAGGGGATAATAATTTCAGTATAGCTAATGAATATTTCCATGCACCACTGAGGTCAGCAGGAAGTACTTGCCCCAAAGCCTGATGACCTAAGTTCTGTCCTAGGAATCACGTGGTGAAAGAAGAAAATCAACTTCCAAAAGTTGTCTTCTGATCACACACACACCATAGAACACCTGTGCCCACACACACAAATGTAACAAATGTAACATGATTACAGTGTTACAACAACAACAAAACAAACAAACAAACAAACAAAACAGGGTAGGGGAAGCCTAGAACAAACTTAGAAATGTATTTCTCTTACAAGGTCTAACTTCTTGGTCATCTGAGGAGCAAATTTTCAGTCCATTGAAATATACAATTCTAAGAATTTCTGGCACATAAGCAGTACAGTGTTAACTATTTTACCACGACTGAAAACAGAATTACTTCAGGATTGACTTCAAGTTCAAGTACTTGCTTGGGACTAGATTCAAATCAATGATTAAATTTAATTCAATGCATCTAGGGCCTAGTTCCTCTCCAGTTCCTCTGAGATCAAATTAAAACTTTAAAACTGGGGCTAACCAAGTACATATGTGGTGAAGATACACACACACAAGCAAGGCATCCATGCATATGAAATAAAACAAAAGCTGGAACTGGAGAGACGTCTTGATAGTTAGCTCTTCTGGAAGAGTTGAGTTAGACCCCAGCACCTACATAGGGGCTCACAAGAGTCTGTACTTACAGTGCAAAGGACTCTAACACCTCTGGGGGCACCATGAATATATGTGGTAAACAGACAAACATGGAGGCAAAAATACACTTAAATAAAAATAAATATATCTTAAAAAAAAAAAAAGCTTTAAACCTTCACAGATAGCCCTTAACCCTCCCTCAAATCTTATTTCTGCTTTTTGTTGCTGTTTTGTTTTCAAAAAACGAGGTCTCAGTGGTAGACCACTTGTCTAACCCTTGTGAGGTCCTACGTTCAACTCCTACTCTAGAAGGAAGGGAGGAAGGGAGAAAGAGAAGGAAAGGAGGAGGGAGGGAAGGAGAGGCCAGCTGGCCTTCAACTCAATGTACTACCCAGATGGTATGGAACAAGCAATCCTCCTGCCTCTGGATTCTGAATATTATGGATTAGAGGCATACACCACCAACCCCAAGACCATGATCACATTCTTTAGCAACACTAATTCATCTAGTTGCTTAAAAAATATGTATTTAGGTTAAAAATTCAGTAAAAGACCTCTTAGGAAAATAGAAACTGAGATTTTGACTTGTTTTCTAACTAAATCATACATGGAGAACTCAATTTAGTAAACAGGACAGGATACCAACAGTGGAATTTCAGGTTCTGTTACAAACAGATCCCAAAGTGGTATCTAATTTGATCACTATCTAACACATGCTTACTAAACAGCTCATGGGATCTACAGCACACACTAAGACTATGATGATTTTAGCAACAGAAATCAGTCATCAAAAGTATCGGGTGGAAGTGGAGTTCTGACTCTAGCTTTGTCAAGGCCCTGGGTTCAGTCTCCATTAGAGATTAAATTAAAAAAACAAAATGAAAATCAAAACCTCACCCTTTTTTCCCACACATTGTTGGGAACAGAACTCAGGGCTTCATGCATGATAGGCAAGCACTGACCTTGAGCTCTCTCTACCCCTCACCCAAATTACTTATATAAGCAAAACCACAGTAATGATAATCGTTTTGTATCCAATCTTCTTAGAAACACATCTACTAGCAAAGCTGAAGTGACAGCATTTTTCTGAAACCACTGTTAATCAGAGGGCAGTAAACGTTTTCTGTAAAGAATCAGGAAATCAACTTTCTAGGTTTTCCAGACCCCAGGATCTTTACTGAAACTGCTCAATGCTACTGCCGCAAACACTAACGGCCAGGCAGTATGGAGATGCATGGGTTTACTATGCTAAGTAAAACTACTCACAACAGTGAAACGTCATCATCATGTAACTGTCACATGTCACTAAGCTTTCCATCACCTTTTACATATTTTTACTGTCTGAAAACCATTGTTACACTAGGCACTAAAAAACTTGTTAATGACCTGCTCAGGCCAGTGAGCCACAGTGTGTCAATGACTGGAATTAGTCAAATCAATTAATCATCACTATTAAATGTTTATTAACTACCTTGGTCCCTCACCATGACTGCGCCAAGGCTGAGGTAGTAGTACCCTCTCACAGATGTAGAAAGTAATGAGAGAAAACCGGTCCCAAGTCGTATTATAACAAAAATGTGTAAAAAAGATTTCTTGCTGCTCACACCATTAATTCCAACACTGGAGAGGCAAAGGAGGGCAGATCACCATACGTGCAAGGACAGCCAGGGCTATAGAAAGAAGACCCTGTTTCAAAGATCAAAAGCTTTTATTCTCCAGGTGTTGGTGGTGTACACCTTTGGTCCCCAGCACTCAGAAGGCAGAGGCAGGATGACCTCTGAGTTCAAAGCCAGAGTCTACAGAGTGAATGCCAGAGACAGCCAGAGCTACACAGAGAAATCTTGTCTCCAACAAACAAACAAAAGCAAAACCAAAACCAGCATGAAACATCACCATTTAGAAACATCCTAAGTGTTCTCACACTCACAGAGCTCGGAGTACTGCAGCCTCCAGAGCGCTGGGACTGAAGGCATGGGCCATCACACTCACTGAAGGGGTTTTTTATGTTACTATTACGACACTGACAAGCATCCACTCATTAATGCCTCACATTAAAAGGTATGCTTTTTCTTTCCCATCTTTTCACTCCTATGATTTGATTTTTGTTATTCCCTCTTATTTTACTTATATCTATTCTTATTTGCTCTATATTGCCTTACAAATAAATTTCTAAAGCAAGCAAAGCTGAGGTAGGAATATCAGAGAAAAACGCTGGCTGGTGTTTAAAACATTTAACATATCAATTTTCAAAACAATGATTTGCTCAGAGGTTTTCGGAAAGATCAAACAGGCAATACATTAAGTAATAAACATTTTTCTAAAAGCATTACAGTAGTGCCAGATGCAGTGCACACACGATTCACAACAGCCCCACGTTTACATGAGAAGAAGAGCACTACTATGATCTCCACTGGAAGGTCAGGGATACTGACGCACAGGTGTGTGAGGTAACTTGCCCAAGGATACACAGTAAATGACACGTCTGCAGTGTGAACCCAATTACCCTGGTTCTGGAGTCTGCATTATTAAAACGTAGACTATGGCTGCCTCTAAAATCAAAATTAATCTGTTTTGTACATGATATTGGAATTACAAACTCTCTTAAGTATACACTCCAAAATCAAGGTGCTATTTTAAATTCTCTTTTTAACCAAAACTGTAACCAGGATTCCTCTGGCTTGCAGTGGAGTTGGTAAGGATTGAGTGGCCAGTCAGAAGGTTTACAGCGAGCAGTAGGGACAGTAATGGATGCTGTACAGCTGTGAGGGGTACAGCACCGAGAAAGGGAACTTCATTGTCACTGGCTCTTCAAATTGCTTTGGGCAAGTCCTCAAATTCCTTTATCAGTCACCTTCAAAAAGCAGGTATTTCCTTTAGGGTTATTGTGAAGACATCAGTAAGATTATACATGGAATTCATGTATATGAGAAAAAAGTACTAAAACTATTATAAAGAAGTAAAAAGCTTCAATGCCATATATTTTGATCTATGAAACTGCGGTCAAGATGCAAAATAAATTAATTTTTAAAAATCTCAGCAAATATACAAACATCCTTTTAAAGTTTGATCTTACATAATCACAGAAAATAAGACACATAAAATCTTGAAAATATGGTCGTGACTAAATCCAAGAAAAAAAAATACTGGGTTTTACCTCCGATTTGCTCCCAACTTGTCAAATCATTACAGAAGTAAGTCATAAAATTACATTAAATTTCCTTACAATTTAAATCTCATTTAAATTTGGTTATGTTTATCTTAGGAAAAGACACCAGTGTGTACAATGTAACTATTAAAATATTTATTCATTATTATGTGAAATTCATAGTAAACTAAGAGGAAGTAACAACACAGGGGTCTTATAACACTATTAAAGTTTGCTTAAGGAGAAAATTCAGGGAGGCAATATCTTTTTTTTTTTTTTTTTTTTTTTTTTTTTAGGTTTTTCATGACAGGGTTTCTCTGTGTATCCCTGACTGACCTGGAACTAGCTCTGTAGACCAGGCTGGTTTGGAACTCAGAGACACATCTCCCTCTGCCTCCTAAGTTCTGGGAATAAAGGCATTGACCATCACTGCCAAGACACATATAACCTTGAATATACGGTAGTGAGGCAATCTCTTAATGATGTGTAAATATTACCAACTGATCAACCTGTAAGAATAGGTAAAGCATACCTGAAGGAAATAAAAATAAAAGCAATTTAAACTTAAGTAAATTTTAAATCAGTATATTTAAGTTTCAACATTAGTCAAACTAATAGTACTTCTCAGATTCTTTTAAGCTAACAGTGTATTTTGAAATTAAAAATCTTTGCTTTTACCAACCTTAAAAACTCTTGGTTTTGTCCAGATTTTCAGTTATGTCAATGACAATTATACATCCAGTGGGTGGACTGGTTTGGGAGAGACTTCTGTTTCAGACTGTGATGATTTATCAGAGGTCTCTTGGTTTTAGTATGTTGTAGTTCTATTTCACAGAACTGTAGTTCTGATTTCAGAGGATCATGTAATAATAGGTGAGAGAAAGGAGAATGTTTGCATTCTATTTACAACTTTTACTAAACTTTAAAATCAAATTGCTATTGCCAACAATTTGGGCAGTCAGGAAAGGACTAATTTAAAAGGTGTGAAAAACAACACTTGCTACTCTTTCCGTCAATCACCAGTGTGGGGAGAGATGAAGACACTTTAGAGCAGTGGTTCTCAACCTTCCCAATGCTGCAACCTTTTAATACAGCTCTCCATGTTGTGGTGACCCCAATCATAAAATTACTTTCATTGTTATTTCAGAACTGTAATTTTCCTACTGTTATGAACTGTCATGTTAAACATCTGTGTTTTCTGATGGCTTTAGGCAACCCCACACACACTGCTTTAGGTGTTGGTGGTAGAAGTGTTAGCCCAGCAAGCATAAGCCCTGGCCTTTGTCACAGCACAAAGAAAAAAATCATTTTTTTTTTCTTTTCTTTTTTTCGGAGCTGGGGACCGAACCCAGGGCCTTGCACTTGCTAGACAAGCGCTCTACCACTGAGCTAAACCCCCAACCCCGAAAAAAATCATTTTAAGAACTGAGAATTGATTACTTCAATATTTGAATATATTACTTTAGTCTACTCAAAGAAAATCTTAACTATGACATTATATTGACTAATCAATTAAATGTTAAAAAACTAGTAAAGATCTCTATTAACAAAATGATCCCTAAACACACAGAAGGCAATATTTACCAAACATATAAAGCTACTGTCACATACTAATCTTAAAATTTATACATGCTGTAACTTCCCAGAGCTACTTAAGATCATGTAAGTAAAATGTATAATAAACATGATTTTTTAAAGTAAAAAAAAATTATAATTCAAATTTTTCAAAGTTCATCTTACCTAAAAAGCATCGCTAGTCAAAACTATAAATTCTTCAGGGGCTTAGAAGCATAATGAAGCATAGACTATAGGCCCAAGTATGAGTAAAGAATAGTTACAAACTCACTACCACTCACTCGGTTACTCACTCCAGTGTCTTTAAGGAAACAGCAGAACTTACTGTACTATTATTTGTTTTATTTTGTTTTTGAGACAGGGTCTCTGTATAGCCCAGGCTGTCCTAGAACTGACTCTGTAAACTAGGTTGGCTTTGAACTCAAAGAGATTTGCATGCCTCTGCCCAGAGCTGGCATGGAGCTCAGCCAAGAAAGCACCAGAAATTCTGAGTCAGTCTATGTCTAAAACTGCTGGGCAGAGCTGGGCCTGGGGGCACACCTGATTTCAATACTTGGGAGGCTGAAATCAAGAGGACCATGAGCAGGAGGCCAGCATAGGTTACACAATAAGACTCAAAAAGACAGGGCTAGAGAAATGGCTCAGCGGTTAAAAGCACTGGCTGTTCAAAGGTCCTGAGTTCAATTCCCAGCAACCACATGGTGGCTCACAACCATCTGTAATGGGATCCAATGCCCTCTTCTGGTGTGTCTGAAGACAGCTACAGTGTACTCATAACATAAAAGAATAAATAAATAAATAAAACTCAAAAAGACAACAACAACAACAAAATTGGCTGAATGGAATTTAAAGTATAGTCTTTAATGCACACAGAATAAGATTTCACCAGCTCTAAGGATAGTGCTTTCTAACACATTCAACAGCAAATGACTATGTGCATTTATGATTCCTAGACTGAAAATAGTGCTCTTGATTTTCCTAAGACACAAAGGGCATAAAATTTTTTAATTATGTGTGAGACTAAAGTCTCGGGTCACTTATTACTCAGTTTTCTACGCTATCACATCTAAGAGAAATCTTATTGGAGAAACTACTGCCCGTGTTTCACATTTGAAAATAACTACTGGGTCGTGTCTTTAAAGAAGATACTTTTCAAAACTGATGACTTCAGAAGTAAATTGTAATAAGGTACTTTCGGAAGAAAGGAATTAACCAAAAGAGACTGTGTTAATCCATTATCTTTCCTCAGCTGGGTTATCTGCATCTTCACTACCAAGCTGATGAGCAACTCAAAGTATCTTGAACTCAAAATAAGTTACTAAGCCAGGTGTCAAATATCCTCTATTAAGATTTTCACATCTGAATTACTGCATCAGTAAGCAGACAAAATATGCTACAACAAATGTCAACATCAATCTACACTGGAAGTAAACTCTTAAAACCATAGAGTAACAGTTCTGTTACTGCTGGGGGGTGGTGCACACATCTTTAACCCCAGCACTTAGGAAGCGGTGGCAGAACAGCCGGTCTACAGTGAGCTCCAGTGAGCTCCAGGACAGCCAGGGCTACACAGTAAAGCTGTCTTAAACAACTGCTGCCACCCCCATCACTGCTGCCACCACCCCAGCTAAAAACAAAAACAAAAGAATCCACCCAGCTCCGGGAGCAAAGCTGCTAAGTTTCTGAAGAAAGGCCACAGAGATAAAAGAGCAGAAGATGCCTACCCAAACTGTGGGCGCACCATTTACTGCCTTTAATCTCAGCTGGCAGAGGCAGGAGGATCTCTTTGAGTTTGAGGCCAACTTGTTCTGATCTTCAGAGCAAGTTGTAGGACAGCCATGGCTGTCTTGAAAAACAAAAGAACCCATTTACTTACCTGAGCACTTAATAACACACACAAGATCACTGTTAAAATAGCATGTCCAGACCATCTAAATAAGCCTGAGTTAAGCCAACAGTGGGATGCCACCTCAAAAAAATAGAGAGCCGAGAAGCATGCACTCAGGGCAAAACTTACTGCACTAGTTCAAAATGAACAAAGTACCTTAACAGTAAGTAGTTCGTTTGAACCAGGCAGTAGTATGCCCTTAGTCCGAGTGCCTAGAGGAGGTGGTGAGAGGGTCTGTGTGTTCAAAGCCAGTCTGGTCTACACAGCAGCCACGGCTACCCCGTCTCAAACAAACAAAAATAGAGCAATGCATTTGAGAATCAGGCTTCAATGTAAATAGTACTGACAAAAAGACAAAAGACAAATGACAAGACAGCTAAATAAGCTATAGCAATCCTGGTCAGAGAAGACAAATCAGAACCAAATGTCCTAAGGGCAGTGAGTGTATGGAAAGCATTGGAAGACAGTTATCCTGAAAAGAGAAAGCATCTGGCAGTCAGCAAGTCTGCAAGAGAAGTCACAGGGATCAGACAGGTGTGTCTCACAGCTATAGTAAATCACTATAGCTCCTCTACTAAGATGCTCTAAGGCTAGGAGTCAATACAGAAACTCTAAAGTAGACAATAGAACCCATCAACTGTTGTTTACAAGGTCAGTTGTGATGTATCAGGTAAACTATAAAGGGACAGGTGAATGAAAATGACAAAGTCTTATGCAAATCATAGTTAAGGAGATTTAAATATATGAAAATTAGTATTCACAACCATAGACGAGAATAGCAATTCCATTTCTATTTTACTTTTTCCTTTGAGATGTGATTTCACTGTTGCCCAGAGAGTATACTTCTCAGCTGAGTGACCTTTGGTCCCCAGGACTGAGCATCTGCATGACCCTGTACAATATACACTACAGTGACACACTCCTTCTTTCTGGCTAAATCAATCACCATCCAGGGCTAACTGTTCACACCAGTCCTCCCCCAGTGCATGCTCATGAGGACAGGAAAAGGTATGCCTCTCCCATCAATGGCCCATCAAGAAAAGTTCTAAACTCCTAAGCCTGTAATTTTCTCAGTGAAATAAAACTGCTATTAGTCCCTTCTGTATACCCCAGACCCCAACAAATCAACACCCTCATTAAAGTCAGCCCAAGACCCATGAACTGCTGATCCTGATGTGTCCTCGGTGCAGTAACGACACAGTCTTCTGACAGTAGAATCTGGTTTCTAGTGGGGCCTTTTCACCAGTGACCACAGCGACAGCACGGTACTCCTTTAAAACTGGGAACAGGAGCCCTCAGGAAGATGACTCCTGTCAGTACACTTTAAAACTTATCCAAGGGGGAAAAAAACAAAAAACATATCCAAGGACACTTTTCATGCTATCTTTGAGCTACTTCTCAGAAATGTGATCTAAAACACCACTGCTAAGGAATGACTCACTCTCTTCACAAGAACAAGTAGCAGCAGTGACATCAACAACTTAAACTCCAAAGCAATGGAAGCAAGGCAGTTAGGAAGAGCACAGACAAGAGCGCAGGAAAACAGTGGCAGCCCAGGTCAAGGGGCAGAGACAGAAGAGCGACTCCTCGACATTCATGAGGATCTTACAGCACAGGAAGAAAACAGCAACAAAGCAAGAATCACCTCCTCCTTATTGGGTGGTTAGAGATTTAGACTCTCTAAACCTAGTGTAGAGTCACATTTAAGCATGAGACGGAAGGCTGCTACGCTGTTGAATGTCCCTGGAACACTAAGACATCGCCTGTGAGGAGCCCTTCTCCATAAGCTCTCAGTGGATGGAGACTTTAAACACCTAAGCACGAGCTCCACAATAAACTCTCAACTCTGAGAACATTGGAAAATCACCTGTTTTGCCTCTCAGTATTCTGAAGCTCCCTGTGGTCCCTTTTCAGGTGTTTGGTCAGAGACGTAAAGTACTCTTTTAAAAGATTCTGGAAAGGCTGCTGCTTCTCTGGGCTAATTATCTCACTAGGAGGAAAGTTCAAATTAAACTTCTCTGCAGCACTCTTTACTTTCCTCGGTACAAGTCCAGCAATATCATCTCCACAATGACGACAGAAACTGATCACCACAGACACATGAGTGTGGGATTCTCGATCAGCATTAATAATACTTTTTAGCTGTTCATAGATTAAGGAAAGACCTTCCTTGTCAGTGAAGATTCCCACTATTGTCAATTCTGCAATGAAACGCAAGTCAGTTCTTAGCTTGGTAATGTTGGGCGTTTTCTCCTCTTTCCTTGCTTCAAAATGTTTTTTCCACACCTGAAGAAGTGAGGGTGCAAAGTCAGCGTACCGCTGGTGAAAGAGAGAGCAGAGGTGCACGGCACAGTTCACGTCAGAGATTTTTAATTTTGCTTCCACAATGGAAGCTACGGCTTCTGCAATATATTTGCTTAAATTCAGGCCATTAAAATCATGAGACAAGGAGTCTCTCTGTTGTTCTGTAATTGTTTTTAGTTTCTTGACAAAAGCAGTATTTTTCTTTAAGCTCGAATCTAGGCGGCTAAAGAAATTTTCCTCTGGTCGGTTGTCTGGAGCATTTTGGTTTTTGCTACGGAGTTCCTTTCGTAATTGATGGCGTTCCCACGCCTCCTGATGAAGCTGAAGAGATTCTTCTTTCTCTCTATGAAAAAGACAAAAGAAAAATAAGCATATACATTTTGAAGCATCATTTATAAATCACTTAAAGTCAGTGAAAATGTACACTCTAAGTATAGAATACAAGAACAAGAGGAGCAAGAGGCCCTCCACTGCCTTGCCGCCTTGGGATCCTGCAGACCCTGACTGAGCCCTGTGCACCTAAGTGAGCACTGGGCCTCTGATCTGCATTTGCCACCTCTTTCATGACTTTCAAGGCCATTGTATTAACGGCTGATATACTGACAGCACAGAAAATTATTACACCTACTGTGGTAGAATGATTTCCAATAATTTAAACTGTTAATCACTCTGTCGATTTGCAAGTTCAATTGATCTAAGACACAGTGCTCGATATGTAAAAGATAAGATGATATGCCTGGGAATAATATAAAATGTTAAACCAAAGCACTGGGTAAATAGCAACATTTACACAAGAGACACTCAGTTAAAGAACAACCATTATAAAATGTACTTAAAGAGTTCTCAACTGTCAAGTATTGTTTCTCCGTAGTCAGCATTTATCAAACAATTAGTAAAGGCCAGCCTGACCTATATGAGGAACTTCCCCCCTGCAACCACACGCAGCAAAAGAAGATACTGGACTGAAGAGATGGCTCGAACTTAGGAACACTAGCTGTTCTCCCAAAGAACCCAGGTTCAATTCTCAGCACTGGCAGCCACACCAATCTTAAACTCCAGGTTCAGAGGACCGGCTGCCCTCTTCAGGTCTCTAAAAGCATTGCACATATGTGGAGACCAGACATGGATGTTGGTAAATACACATATTACATAAAATAAAAAGCTCAATTTTTTTTCACAAGCATCAATAACAAGAATGACTAAGAAGTCTGGGAAGGAATTCTAGGAGAACTACCAGTTTAAAATCCTTTAATGAGTGTAAGTAAACTCAACTTAACCTAAAAGAACAGATAAAGCTGACATAACTTTTTTTTCTGTTTAAAATGAAGTAATGATTTGGGGCAGGGATGATTTTGATTTTAAAATATTAGAATATATGTTTTAAAATATAAATCTACAAAAAAGTAATTTTCCTCTTCCCAGCTAATCACTTCTCTTAACTCCAGGCCCCATGCCCACCCTTGCTGAGTTAACAAAGGGGCTGCATTGGGTATACAAAGCTTTCAGTCATATGAAAGCCACAGGACTTGTAATAAAAGAAGCAGAAGCAGAACTCAGTATGCATCTGAATGAAGCAAATCAGTTTTACCCTATACTGAAAACAGTGTAAAATATAAAGACCTTATGGGCAAATAAAATACAAAACCCCTATGCGCTTTAAAATATTCTAAGAAAGGACCTGGGGATATAGTTCCATGGCACAATGCTTGCCTTTCAAGCTATGGCTTTAGGTTCAAGACCAATGCCCAATTCCACTAATCTATATACATATAGAATTTTTTAAAAGTAATTATTAAATAAGGCAGAAAAGAGATGTGGGGTAAGACTGGTTCATTATTATATTTTATCTTCATAAATATTTGAAATTTTTCCAGTAAAAGGTTAGGAAGTGGGGCTGGAGAGATGGCTCAGCAGTTAAGAGCACTGGCTGCCCTTCCAGAGGACCTGGGATCAGTTTCCAGCACCTCATGGTGGCTCACAGCCATCCATGGCTGTTCCAGAGACTCCAACACCATCTTCCGGCCTCAGCCATCACTGCATGCATGTGCTGCACAAACATACCTGCAGGCAGAACACTTACATACACAAAATAATAAAATTATTAAAAAAATCTCCGAAAACAACAACAAAAGAATTGGTTGTTTTCAGTTATTTTAAAAGCACCTTGAAGTTGGATGTGTACAGTGCATGACTTTAACTCAAGCACTTGGGAGGCAGAGGCAGGCAAGTCTCTACAAGTTAGAAGGCAGTCTGGTCTACACAACGAAGTCCAAGACAGCCAGAGCTACAAACATGGTGAGACCCTGTCTCAGGAAAAACAACAACTTTGAAGGGGCAAAGGAAGTGCTTTGAAACCAAGTATGTTTATGAATTAAAATCTTAGTACAAGGATCAACACATACTACATACTACACAAGTCTAACAGCTAGGTCTGACCCCAAAAGCCTAAAGCTGAAGGAGAAAACCAACTCCTGAACATTGTCCTCTGGCCTCTTTGCAAGTGGGCAAGAATGTACACATGCACAGAGACAATTTACAAAACATTTTGGTTTTAAATTTTGGAAGAAAAATAAGCACGAAATTCTGAAGAATCTTGATTGTGAATATTCTAATATTGGCCACTACTACTGCCTTCCAGACCTCCGTCTCTCCCTTATTAACAAGGGGGAGACTGGACTGGAGAAATATCTCACTGCTTAGAACAACCTGCTGCTCTTCAGAGGCCTCATATGTGGCTCCCAGGACCCACATCGTGACTCACAACTACCTGTGACTATAGCTCCAGGGAACCTGATGCTCTCTTCAGGCCTCCTGGGTTACACCCTGGGAGACACACACACACGCACACACACGCACGCACGCACGCACGCACGCACACACACGCACACGCACGCACACATACACACCTTTTTGTTTTTTAAAGGAGAGGTGGACGGTTTGTAAATTTTAGTTGACGAGCACTGGCCTAGCATGCAGAAGGTTCAAGGTTTAATCCTTCCCACTGAGGCTAGAGAGGGAAGCTCCATGAACAAGGTTTTTACAAACAAAACTCACATCACCTTAGACCTCATAAAACACTCAAGACCGCACTACTTACGGACCTCAAGCATGCCCTGGTCAGGGGACCCAGTGAGACAAGCTGACAGCCTCCCAGACCTCCCAGCTAGGGGCCGCCTGTTGTTATCTCAAACAACCACTTCCCCTCTGCGTCTCGGGCGCCCACTCTCACTCCTTCCCCTACCCAGGTTTCTTACTTCAGCTGGGCAGCTGCTTCTTCCTGCTGCCGCTTGGCCTGCTCCTCCTGCTTTTTCCTCTCTTCCTCTTCCTGTTTTTTCTTTTCTTCCTCTTCCTTCTTCTTCAACTCTTCCTCTGCCTTCACCTTCTCTTCCTCTTTTTTCTTGCGTTCCTTGTCTTCCTTTTTTCTCTTATCTTCTTCCAGTTTCTTCTTTTTGTCTTCTGGGACCTTACTGACCTCCTTCTTGGCAGTGATCTTGAGATCGTCTTTTGATTTCTCCTTGCTGCTCACTGGCCGCCTCTCACTGCAGTCTTTCTCCTTGTTGTTTAGTAAAAGATTCTTTTTCCTCCATACCTGCTGACTTTTTCCGCTCAGCTGGCATTATGTGACCCAGGACAATCTGTAAGAGTAAAAGAGCGTCAGTACCATGGGCAGAATGCCTTTTAATTAACAACACAACATATTAATGAAGCTTGGCACCCATGAGATTTTTTTTTTTTCAGAGCTGGGGACCGAACCCAGGGCCTTGCGCTCGCTAGGCAAGCGCTCTACCACTGAGCTAAATCCCCAACCCCAGCACCCATGAAATTTTAAAATGCACACGAAGTAGTGCTGCTGTGATGAGAAGGAACACCTTAGAAGCCGAGGACACAGTGGTAGAAAGTGCTTACTGAGCACGCCCAGTACTCAATCCCCAGCACCGTGGCAAAAATTGGTTACATTCCTCCTTTTATTATTATTAATTCTGTATCCAAGGGTTTTTTGTTGTTTTGTTTTTATTCTTTAATTAAGGAAACATTTAAGCATAAAAGTGGGTTGGACATCGTGGTACATGCCTTCCTTAGGAGGCAGAGGCAGAGGCAGGTGGACTTCTATGAGTTCCAGGACAACCAGACTGAAAAACCCTGTCTCAAAAAATAAACAGCGGGTTGTGGTGGCGCACACTGGTAGAATCTGCTGAAGGAGGCAGAGGCAGGAGGATCACGAGTTCAAGGCCAGTCTGGGCTACACATTTTGGGGCTGGAGAGATGGCTCAGTGGTTCAGAGTACTGACTGCTCTTCCAGAGGTCCTGAGTTCAAATCCCAGCACCCACATGGTGGCTCACAATCATCTTAATGAGATCTGATGCCCTCTTCTGGTGGGCCTGAAGACAGCTACAGTGTATTATAAATAAAATAAAATAAAATAAACAGAACAAGAAAGTGCTAGTGCAGCATTTAGAACTTCTAGGCACATATTATCAGTCCAACCATGATTAACTTTAAAACAATCCATCACTGTAACTGGAGACAGCATGAGTAAGTTTTAACCCACGCTTTTTACATGGTTAAGAGCAATGCTCAATAGGTTCAAGGTAGGAACTGTCATGAGTTAAGAGGTCAGCCTGTGTTATATAGTGAATTGCACACCAAAATAGCTATACAGTTAAGTCCCTAACTTAAAAAAAAAAAAAAAAAAAAGGGCAAGGCAGCTCAGCAGATGAAGGTGCTATGCCCAACCTGACCAGCCCAGGAACCCACAGTGGATGGAATACGAGAACCAATTCCTACAGGTTGTCATCTGACCTCCATTGGGGATGCAGCTCAGTGCACAAGCATGTCTTAGGCCCTAAATTCATTCAATCCTCCGCACTGTGAAACAAGCAAATAAGTCTGAGTCTTTTGCTGTGATCACAGTTCAGTGAGAGAATGCTATCTAATGAGGGAAGCCCACGTCTCAGCACTCCAAAATGAGGGAAGAGACGGAGATCCTGATTTATTACTTCATGCAATATTCTTGGAATGTATTTACTCAAGAGAAGAGTTACAAAGCAAAAACTCTTGCTTCCACCTAACCAATGAACAGAGTATAGAATTCTGAGTCATAAATTTTACCCGTTACTATAATCTTATCAAACTTGTAAAATAAAAAACTCTCTCACATTAGAGCAGGCTTCAATCTCATTAGTACAGGAGAATGTGTATAAGCACAGTGATTAATAAGGCCTGCATACTCTGTTCTGTGCTGTCAGCAGGGCAGCCAGGAGTCCAGAGTTTCTAAGCCTCAGCACTGCTATCATTTGGAGCAAGTCTGGTGGGGGTTTTTGGGTTTTTTTGTTTGTTTAGCAGTGTTAGAAATGAAAGTCAGGCTTTTGCCCACAAGGTAAGCACTCTACCACTGAGCTAGAGCCTCAGCCTATCAGATAATTCATTCTTTGTAGAACTTAAAGGTTATCCTATAAACCTGAAGCAGCTAAGCACCTCTGTGCCTCCCATGTAGTAAATGACAACAAATTACTCCAGATAATAAATGCTCCTGAGGGACATAAGTATCACTGGCTGAAAAACTACTACTAGTAGTACTACTTACTACTACTGCACTAAGCCACTTACACACAAATTCAACTTAAATAAAACCTGTAATTCAGTTGCTCAGGACCATTGTACTTCAAGTGTTCAATTCCCCATGACCAGTGGCTTCCAAGCAGGGCAGTGCAGATACCAAACATTTCCACCATCACAGAATGTGCTATTTGGACAGCACTAAACAAACTCACATGCTTAACTGGAAACTACATAAACTGAAAGAAAAAACCTGTATATATCACCAAAATGTAGGACTTCTCAAAAAATACACTTCTCTACCTAGAGCTAGGTATCTCACATAACTTTCAGGCAGTGCTTTTATGTTTTGACTTCTAAATTATCTGCAAATTACATATGAGAAAAATCACAATTTTATTTACAAAGTATAAAAGTATTTAAACTTCTTGGTGTCTTGGAAAAAGGTAAGGATGTACAAGTTGTCTTAAGTATTTTCAAGTACAACATTTAAATTATAGCAAGAAATCCCAGGTTAATAACTAAAGCCTTTGCAATAATAAAGTATCAATAAATAAGGAATTTCCTACTTTAGAGTTAAAATATGACCAGAAAGACAACCTAGACCAGGAGAGTGCTGAAGGTCCATAGACAGCTTAGTACCAGCCTCCACCTTCCTTCAGCCTCCCCGCTACTCTCATTTACCTCTTACCCTGCAGTGTATACCGCCTTGACTGTGACACCACCACGCTCTAACCCAACCTTCAAACAGTGTAATGCCAGTGTCTAGTCACAGGTACCACACTAAACCTTTTATGTATATTGTCTCACTTAATACTAAAGCTTTTATGAGGTGGGTATTGTCTTCCCTACTTATAAATGAGTAAACTGAGACTTAACCAAGTAACTTGACCAAGGTCCCCACAGCTGGTGATAGAACTGGAATGTGAATTCACAGTCTTAACCAAAGTTAAGAACCCTGAGAGCGCCGGCCTGTGAGATGGAAGACTTGATCACAGACCCCGACTATGACAAGTCATAGAACTGTGAATCTCAGCAGGGGCCTAATAATGCTTTGGCACTTGCTCCGTGAAGCTCTTAGCTTACTGGCACACTGGCTGAACCTACGGAGACACGTCCTGTTTAAGGTAACAATACGATCTTATTTAAGGGTATTAATCGTTATATGCAACAAAATTTTATAGAATTTGTATTTTGTGATGTGAAGTATCAACAAGGTATTTCAAGATTACAAAAACATACAGTTCTCAGACAACAAAATCAACATCAGAATTTATAACTAAAGTGTTCCTTATAAATTAAATTTTAAATTTTTCCACAGAATACAATCTCACTCTTTATCTGACAAATCCATGAAAGATCATCATTTATAAGCTCTGCAGGGTCCCAAACTGCCATGACTCACCAATATTCGTTTATTAGGTAAATGTAAGTAACTACCACACTAATAGACAGTGACAGTCAATGACAAACTAAGACACCTCCTGCTTCAGAGGATGACAGAACAGATTCCCAAAGAGATCTGTAAGTCCTTTGTCAGAACTAAATTCCAGCTAACAAATTTATAACCAAAAGTACAGGCAGCAATGGGACGTGAGCAAAGAGAACAGGTGTTCAAGTCAGCCTCAAGTGTGTATCCCAGCTTTGGACCCTATTAGCTACGGAAATCAGGCAACTTAACTTCTCCGTTTATTCTACTTATTTGCAGATAAAATGGAGCTGGTGTTCCCTAGAGTCACTAGCCTACATCACAGTAGCTACCATAGAGAAAGACACTAAATAAATGTCAGCTCTCTTTCACACCTGACACTGAAAAGGTGGTACAAGATGAGAGATCTTTAGGATTAAAAGACTACGGGGCTCTACCCAATCCAAGCTTCTGGTGCTGACGACAGCGCTAGCTGCCCAAGGTTACCCATCTGCCTCAGGAGCTACCCAGTGCTCTTTTCCACTCTTCACACGCACCAAGTTAACTAAAAAACAAACGTGAATCCAACGAGACACATTCGTATCCTGTCAATTTAAATATAATAAATTAAATCTAATAAAAATGCTAGATTCGTATTTAATAGCAGCTAAATAATTCACCTAAAGTGTTTCCAAATTCTCCATGTAATAAAATAATGAATATAAAAGTTAGTGGTGTTGAAGTTGAAATAGGATTAACTTTTACAAACTACTCTGCCGGATTACAATTATATTCAGACTGCCTGTAAACTGGCTGAAAGTATGGTTGAAAACCACCTTTCCAGCTCCTAAAACACCACCCTGGGCACTCGATCTGTATTATTTTATCTGCCTTTCTAATTACATTCTAAACTCCCAAAAGAAAAAGTAAAAAAGGACTCTTTTACTAGTAAAACAGATTCTAAGACAGTGTCCTGAGAGAGGACAGAGAAGGGAGGTGTTTCCCTAATACAGCTATAAGTCTGCTAAGTACCATATGGTCTATGTATGAAATCACAATCAGACTGCTCTGAAAATACTACAGAGTAGGAGAATGCTGGTTTACCCTTCAAGTCTGGGTTTTGAACTCAAAATGTTCTAAAGGTAGAACAGCACAGGGATATCTTCTGGTCTCTGAGTTTATTCTTTTACAAAGCCCATATGTATCTTATATGTATGTGTGAGACTTACTCAAATTTTTCAGAAATTTCACCACAGCTCAATAAAGGCTTGCCCGATGATTTGTACGACTTTTATGAACACCTAAAAACTATGACAAATGAGAAGAGTCAGTAAAGAGCCTTACTTTCATCTACCGTGTCAATTGATACATTTAAGTTTTTCTAAGAGCTGAGCTATTCGCTACCATGCGTATCCCCAAAACCTGTAAGCAGCCTCTGCTCGGCTCACCAGATCAAACACCGTGTGATCACCTCTTTAGTTCAACAGTACTCGTAAGGGAAGTAATGAGAGCCTTGAGGAAGAGTCGAAGAATCAACTAGCCTACCTGATTAAAAGGAAGTAAACCCAAACAGCCCGGTTCTCACCATCTGCGGGTCCACTCCAAGCCTCTTCCCCTGCACACGCATCACCCACAAATCTCCCACAAACCCCCGCTGTGGTTCAGGGTCCCACCATTGACATACTTCCCGTCCACAACTCCTATTCCCTGGGGACATCTAAGCCCCAACCCTAACTTCTCAACCTACACTCCCTCAGCACCGAAGCCTCTCGAGCTTGTCTGACTACTCTACATCCTCCCCGCTCCCCCGTCCACGCTTCCCTCCGGACTCCGGAGCTCGCCCCAGCCTCTCCACGCACTCTTCCACGCCCCCGAACACCTTCCCCCTCCACAGCAGACTCCCCCGCCTCCAGCCCCGAGGCTGGGCCCAGGCATGTGGGGCAGACACCTCTTCTGTCGCCCCTCATGCCAGCCTCGGCCCGGCCCAGAGATCCCTCACATTGACCAGACCCTCCGGGAGAGGGGTCTGAGGAGAACGACGTCCGACCCGCTCGTCCCTCCACTGCTCGCCGCCCCCGGAGAGCAGGAGTGCGGAGTCGCCTCTCGAGTCCCTCGGGGAGTAGAAGTCCAGGCCGGTACCCCTCCGCGCCAGCTCTTGCCTATCGTCGGAGCGGAGGGGAAGGAGGATCCCTGGGACTCACCTAGTGCCTGTTGTCAACATTAGCCCCGGGTTTCCCAGCACCAACTCCAGCGCTCAGGCTCTCCCTCCCTCCCCCACCTATCTGCAGCCGAGGGCCCCTTCCCTCAGCTCCCTCCTCCCTCCGCCCGTCGGCCCTCCCGCCCGCCACTCACCAACGCGGCCGGGCTGCTAGGGGGGCGGGGCGGAGGGAAGGGGGGAAAGGAAAGGGCTGCCCGCATTACTGCCTAATCCAAATTGACCATCGCTGCCGGTCCTCTCTGCGTGTCCAGACCCCCATTTGGGTTCTTAAGTGATAAATATATACCCAGTCTCGAGGGTACTCTACTTCTTCAGTGATTCGTTGAAATTCTCCTATCTGTAAATTTTTTTATACAGGCAATATCTAGGACAGCTTCTTCCAGCACCTTCATTCAGGGCCCCAGCAGAGGGGAGGAGTGTTCCAAGGACCGGAGGCGGGAAGTGGATTGGCCGTCAGGAAAGGGAAAGCGCCTGAATTGGAGGTGCGCAGGCGCAGGCAATTCACGGGTTGGGGCGGGGGGAGCGGGAATGAGGCGGGGCGGAACTCTAAGGAGGCGTAGAAGAGTGGTGGGATAGTAGAATTACGGGGCGCTATCGGGGTCAAGTTTGGTCACCCAGTTCTCAAAGAGGGTTGCCTGATGCGAACGCGGGGAAGGGGTTCGAGGAGGCAAAGTCTGATTGGACTAATACCGAGAGGTTGAAGAAGATTTAAGGAATTGAAAACTGGAGAAGCTAAAGAACATGGCTGGTGAGGAAGGTAGAGGTTGCTTCGGAGTAGGACTAGACGGGTGGGGGAGTTTCCAGAACCAGTTTCAGGTGTTGGGCCTGAAAAAAACAGCTAGAATTGAGAGCAATCAAGGCTTTTCCCATATGGGAAATACAAAAAGTCCTTTATTGTAAGTATTTTAAATTCCACAGTGGAATGAAATCGCCCTTTTTTTTTTTAAAGGGATGGGGTTACGAACTTGAACCAAATTGACTTTGAAGTGCGTTATCAGCTGCACAACCTGTTTTCCCAAGTGGATATAAATGTGCGTCTGACCTCCGATTCGTGTTGAAATTGTGGTCTGGTTGGATGTACATATGGTACCGCTCTGGCTGGCCTGTAGCCAATGGATCAAAGGTGCAAAACAAGACTGGATTCCTGCTTGACGAGGAGCCACACCAGTGTTCAAGCCCATACAATGAATGATCTGTTAGCATCCTTAATGCTTGGGATGTCGTTACCCCTTTGTATTCAGCCTTTGCTTGTTTGCTTTCTCCCTGCTCCCTTCATTATTAGTAGTAAGTAAATTCTCTTTCAAATTGTGCACTTCCTGTGTTAATTTTTTCTTGTTCAAAACAACCAATAGGTTAATCACATAAAGGGTACCCTACCAAAGGAAAGAGGTGAATGCTGCAATTCTATACCATTGATAAGTAATTATAATTTTTTTCTATGATACCACACATTTGCAAGTTTGGGGTTTTCTTTTCTTAATTTGTCTGCCTTACCCTGCTCCAGATCTGGTGTGGTGGTGGTTCACATCTGTAATTCAGTACTGGGAGGCTGGAGCAGGAGGATTGTTACGAGTTAGAGGCCAGCCTGGCACACTAGGCAAAATCCTATCTCAAACAACAACAGCAACAGCAAAAAGTGTTTGTTTCCTGGGTCTGGGGAACAGAGCTTACGTACAACATTGCCTTATCTTGCATGAAGCCCTGGGCTCTAACTCAGGACCCCATTTAGAAACTGAGAAAATGTGGGGTCTGGAGAGATGGCTTAAGAGTTAGAATCACTTGCTGCTCTTGCAGATAACTGGGTTCAGTTTCCAGCACCCACATGGTAGCCCACAACCAACCGTGTAACTCCAGACCCAGGAACTCTAGTGCCCTCTACTGGCCTCTGCAGTGCACGTCTGTACATCCAGACACACACACACACACACACACACACACACACACACACACACACACGAATTTTCTTTTAACTTTTCAAAGAGGAAGAAGAAAAAAAAGATTTACCCCTGTATTGATGAACAAGTTCTCATCCTAAACAGGTCAACCCCTGTCTTGTTATCAGGTTTATTAGGAAATCTTGTGATCACAGGGATCAAAAGAGAGGAGGAGCTAAGGATCGAGCTCAATGGTAGAGCATTTGTTTAGCACGCAGACAACAACCCTGGGTTTGGGCCCCAGCACTAAACCATAATGTGTTTAGTACGCTAAAGCCTGTGTTATCCAGCTAGATACAGTTAAGTGAACAGTTGAAACAGGAGAAGGAACTCTGCCCGAGAGATGAAAATTTAATCATCAACATTACAGGTGCTGCTCGATTTACAACAGGCTTGCGTCTTCAACCCAAACTGAAACTACTTCAGCCCCCTAACCTCCTAACATCCTAGCTCAGCAGTGCAGTGTGCTTAGAGCCTTAGCTGCTATCTCTCATGAGCCCTTAACATAGCCAACGGGGAACTGCAGCTGCCTAACCTCCAGGCCAAAGTTTGCTATCTCAAGGCAAAAAAAATGTCAAAATGTGACTTTTTACTGAATGTAAGTTTACGTTTGTACCATCATAAAGTCAAAAAATCCTAAGTTAAACTGTCATCACATAGGGGACCATTCTTACAGCCACAAGAATGGGTAAGAGATTGCCAAAGAAATTATCAAGAAGCAGAAGGCTTAGGACTAGCCCCAGAGAAACTTCTAAGTATATAAAAGTTAGGTCTGTATTGCTCCTGTCTAAAGGAAACACGGACAAAGAGTGGAACAGAGACTGAAGGAAAGGCCATCCAGAGACTGCTCCACCTGGGGATCCATCCCATATACAGACACCAAACCCAGACACTATTGCTGATGCCAAGAAGTGCTTGCTGACAGGAGCCTTATATGGATGTCTCCTGAGAGGCTCTGCCAGAGCATGACCAATACAGAGGAGGATGCTCGCAGCCAACCACTGGACTGAGAGTGGGGACCCCAAATGGAGGAGTTAGGGGAAGGGCTGAAGGGGCCCTATCTTGCATCAATGGGAGGAGTCCTTTGGTCCTGTGAAGGTTTGATGCCCCAGTATAGAGGAATGCTAGGACGGTGAGGCGGGAGTGGGTGGGTAGGTGGGGGAGCACCTTCATAGACGCAGGGGAAGGGGGGACATGATGGGGGTTTGTAGAGGGGAAACTGGGAAAGGGGGATAACATTTGAAATGTAAATAAATAAAATATCCAATTTAAAATAAAGAAAAAAAGCAGGAAATAAACAGATTTATTAATATCCAATTCTGAACATTAAAAGTGAAAACTATTTTTTAAAAAAAGTGAGGTTTGTGAGTGGGATATCAATGAGAAAAAGGAAAGCCAGTGAGAGTGTGGGTGTCATGAAAGGGAAGGAGATTTCCAGAGAGGGAAAGGGAGAGAATGAAGAATACAATAAGAGTGTGCTCACCATTGGATGAGCTTTCAAGGAACCATCTCGGCCTTGCATAGGGCAGGCTAATATTTAAAAAGATGGGTCTCTCTCTTAGATGAGGTGAAGATTAAGTTGAAGCTGGAGAAGGAAAACGACATATTTGGGAGATTTTTATGGTGAAGAACAGCAGAAAAAAATATAGCCATGAGAGAGAGCATGGGATTTGTTTGCTGTTTCCCAGGATTGGGATGAAGCCCAGTGTCACAGGCAGGCTGGTGATGTACTCTAGCACAACCTACCCTGTATCACTGCTGTGCTTTTCCTCTTCCTGGCTGTGTTTTTATATGGGGGAAATGTAGAATATGTTCTAATGGAAATGATCCAATAGGGAGGGGGATTATTCGATGATAGAGAAGAGAGAAAAAGGGCACCATAGGGGCAAACTCCTGGTGGCGTGAAGATACAGACTGGCAAGCTCAGGAGGAAACAGTGTCTTGAGTTGAAGCAGACATTTGGTCGTTAAAAGACCACAGGCCCATGTAAAGGGGAGCTTGTAGATTAGGAGGGAATTAGGAAGCACTTTCCTCTCGTTCTTACTTTGAGTGTGTGTGAATGCTCACACGAAGGCCCAAAGTTGATGTCAGATGTCTTCCTTGAACACTCTCCACCTTATTTCTTTTTTGAGACACTGCTGTCAGTAAAACTAACTTGTCAACTTGGCTAGACTGGCTGGCCAACCAGCCCAGGAATCCTCCTGTCTCTGCTTCCCCAGGTCTGGGTTCCAGATACACACCCTGCCCGGTTTTTACATGGACACTGGGGTCATAGCCAAGCACCTATGCTTTGGTGGTAAGGACTGCATGGAGCTTCCCCAATCCACTCATATTTTCCTCCCTCCCCTCCCCTTCCCCTCACCTCCCTTTTGACAGTTGCTCAGGGTCAGAGCCATAGCCTTGTGTATACCAGAGATTATGGTTTTTTTTTTTCTTTTTCTTTTTTTCAGAGGTGGGGACCGAACCCAGGGCCTTGCACTTGCTAGGCAAGCGCTCTACCACTGAGCTAAATCCCCAACCCCAGAGATTATGTTTTAGTGATAAAACTAAAGTAAAGTCATCAGCTAAGAGGAGGGTGAGGGACGAGAGTGCGGACATTTGAAATGAGAGAACACGGGAAACACACTTTGAAGAATTGGCAGGGGGTTAAAGTGATGCTCACCGGTGAGGAGGAAGGAGAAGTCAAGCAGAACGGACGGACGAGGGAGTGTGTGCGCTCACAGCCTGATAGGAGGAAAGGATGCAAAGAAGACAGAACAGGACTCTGACCTCACGGTGAATTAACGCGTACCAAGAGAAGTGGTGGGGAAGCAGGGATGGGAAACGAGGACTACCCAACCGTACAACTGTCCAGCGTGAGTTCAAGTCCTGCGCTGATATCGGTGTCGGTGTGAACTAGCGCTAAGCATGTGACCTTTTTTTTTTTTTGAAGTCTAATTGTATCACTTTATTCCAGGGACCTCCGTAGTCGGTCTCCCTATCCCACTCCCAAACCTCAGAGCAGGAAATGAGCTTGGCTGAGAAGATTCATGCTTGATGACCTGGGGAGGCGTGCAGCCCCCAAGAAGAAGGGGAAAAGAAAAACGGGGAGGTTTGAAAAGCAGAGGGGTGCACCTTCCCTTCTGAGGAAGCAATTCTGGTCTGGTTCCAGTTGCAAGGGGTAGGTAAGAGAAACCTAAGGGGTGCTTACATTTTTATCCGGGCAAGCGAATCTCTTACAAAGACTTCCTCCTTCGTTCGGGGGAACAGACCATGCAACAGCAGCACAGAGAAGCGGACAGCCTGCCCATTGCCAGGCCGGGCCTCTCTGAAGAAGAGGCTCTGGCCCCACACCTGGTTGGTGCCTTCACTCTGCTCCACATTGGCCATGCCCGATGGTGACGTACCTGAAAATGTGCGTGGTCTTCCACAGGAGAATGGCGTGTGCTGTGGCGGGTGGGGAGAGCAGTAGGAAAAGGAAAAACCCAGATTCTTAACACATGGTAGGAGAGGATTCTACACTGAGCTACCGTCGAGCACAATTTAATTTAACCAGTTTAAACTGCATCTAGGTTTTGGTAAGAGTCATTGTAACAGCTGGGCATGGTGGTGCAGGCCTAGGATCCTAGCACCTAGGAGATGGGAAGGAAAAGAGAGAGTTTGAGGCTTGCCAGAGAGAGAGAGAGAGAGAGAGAGAGAGAGAGAGAGAGAGAGAGAGAGAGAGAGAGACTACTTCTGATAGTACTTTTTAATACTTTTTCCTGGAGAGAGGGGGAAGGGATTGATTACTTCTGACACTACTTTTTCCTGGGGTGTTGAAATAGTAAAAGAAAGAAAACAAACAAAAGAAAGAAAGAAAGGAAAGAAGGAAAGAAGGAAGGAAGAAAACCATTTAGCACGCAGATAGTACGTGCCTGATGAATGCTATCTATTGCCAAATCATTTTTCAAACAATAAACTCAATCCAAACGACTTTGCAGTTTGAATAATAATAGTACTGTAACTTTCCCCACTTTGTCTTAAAACTGTTTACAAACCAGTGAACCTGGCTCCCTTTGCCCCAAATACCAGGAATCTGTGTTGAGATCATAAACTTGAAGGTGAAGGTTGACATGTAAGGGCAGGGTTAGGGTGTCGGGGGGGAAGACTTTTCTTAGAATGGCAGCCAGTAATGGCCAAGGTTTGTAAATGTGTGCAGAATTACCAGTCAGTAACGGGGGAGCTAATGGGTAAGGCAAGAAAGCATGTTCTCTTTATAGCTGTATTCTCTCCTCTCTCTCTCTCTCTCTCTCTCTCTCTCTCTCTGTTTGTTTTTGTTGAGGCAGGGTTTGTTTGTTTGTTTTAAATCTGTCCTTGGCTGTCCTGGAGCTCACTCTGTAGACCAGGCTGGCCTCCAACTCAGACATCCACCTGCCTCTGCTTCTTGAGTGCTGGGATTAAAAGTGTACACTACTGCCACCCAGCACTAGCTGAATTTCTAAGTTCCTAGCTAGTGTGAGTTATCTGAGATACCCACACACAATTCAGAACTGAATTTCCAAGAACAACTGCATACAGGTCCCTCTCGTGTTTACCTTTTCTTGTGTGTGTATGTAAGACATTTTGACAAACGCGACAAAGTGACTAGGCCTGGCCTAGTGTCAACATATGTACAGAACAGAGCTGAATAAAGTGGGTCTCTCAGAAGTCCAGTTGGCCTTAATGGGAACTGGGTGTTACACACAGAGATGTGGAATGGAGTGGAAATAAGACTTGGGATGAGGGGAGCTGAGGAATCTCTCGGTGTGGTCACTTGTGAGCAGGAGATATCAGACATGAAGGACTTTCTGTATCTCTTGTCACTGATACGTACCCAATCCAGACAGGAACCGTCTTCAGACACACCAGAAGAGGGCATCAGATCTCATTACAGATGGTTGTGAGCCACCATGTGGTTGCTCGGATTTGAACTCAGGACCTCCGGAAGGGCAGTCAGTGCTCTTATCCACTGAGCCATATGTCCAGCCCTCCCTAGGCATTCTTTTCACTAGATTTATCTGTTCTGTGCCTGCTCATTGCTAAGCCTCCCTGGGTTATCTTCATCCTACCTCTAATGTCGAGGCTGGCGATGATGCCCTAGAGCCAGTTTCCTGGTCTTGAATGTCATTAACTATAAGACCAGGGTCACTGGTGCCATTTCCACCCGCCCCCCGTTTCCTGCAGATCTTTCTTGGAAACTGCTGTGTGCCCAGTATCTTCTATAGGACCCAATTGTAGCTCCCAGCCCTAAGTCTGATCAGGGACGATAAGCTCAGGGCCTATGGTGTCCCTCTCCTAGAACTGCTGCCATGCAGGGGTGCCTGGCCAAGGACCTTCAAGCCCAGGGGCGTCCCTTAGACGGGCTCAAATGCAGAGTCCTCCCACTCACTCCCACTGCATCTTCATGCTGCTGTTTCTGTGTGTACTTGTGTGCCAAAGGGAGTCTCATGTAGCCCTGGTTGGCCTCAAACTTACCATGTACCCAAACAGCATCCGGATCCTTCCCTGAAACTACAGGTATGGACCACCACCTCCGCTAGAAAGCTGGTATCTTTGATCACGTAATACAGGGAGTAGTTCCAAGACAGTTGGCTGCAGTGAGCCTTTCCAGCCCAAAAAGACCTTTTGTGCCTCTGGGCAAGCGTGGGGTCAGAGCATAGTACCTGCTGCCTCTGGCCAGGATCTAACAAAGGTAACCTTAGCAAACCCTGGCTGCAGTCTGTCTTAGGGTATCCTGTTTAAGTGTCGAGAACTCACTCTTTAGTGAGCATGACAGGACTGGAAAGATGGCTCAGACATTGAGGACACTCGCTGACTGCTCTCATAGAGGACCCTGGTTTGACTCCCAGCACCCACGTGTTGTGGTAAAAATAAAAAACGGATCGGCGGCTACTGGTACCCACACATTCCCACTCTGTGCGGATGTGCAGGAGCCGCGTGCTCCGGCTGCCTCACTGCCAGCTGCTTTCACACACTGTCCCCTCAGCGGGTTGTTACCATGCCTGACACACACCTCACATACACATCGCGTTCCCTGTGCTGTTCTAGTGTGGCGCCATGCCACGCTAGCCCCAGGCATTCTATAACTTAGCATGGCTTCCAGAACTTCGACAGGTTGTCTCTCTGCCACCCCCCACCCCCGAACTTTGCTCACATCCCCTGTAGCCCGGTAAAATCAAAACTCTAGAAACTTGTAATTTAACAATAAGATGTATACGTTAAATCCTCAAACTACAATACATCCACAGAATAAATTCACTGCCAATTAATAAAGATAGAAATCGCCCATCTAGACAAGGTAAAATTGACCTAAGACACCAGGATCAGAATTATCCTCCTCCGCTGTCGCCATCCCTACCCCCAATCCTTCCTAGACTTTTCCCCGCCTACCCTTCCATTTCATCCAATGATAGGCTCCGCCTTATCCTGGCCCCGCCTTGCTGCATAATGATAACATCCTACACATCTGGTAGCTGAGTTCCGGAGGATCCAGTGTGGCTTCACAGGCATATACATACAGGCAACACACACCCATACACATAAAATCAAGATGAGTATGCCCAGATCATCAGAAGTTTGACCACCACCACCACCACCCCACCCCACCCCACCCCTGGTGGCCCATACTTGTTTCTGTTTCGCTGCTTGTGGAGAAACTCTCAACCATGGAATACCCCTGCACAGTTTCTCTACTGTAGTCCTGGCTGTCCTGGAGCTCACTCTGTAGACCAAGCTAGTCTTGAACTCAGAGATCAGCCTGCCTCTGCCTCCCGAGTGCTGGGATTAAAGGTGTGCGCCGCTGTGCTTGGCTTCAATGTATTCATAGACCCTGCTTCTGCCTTTTTTCTGTCTTTGTGAATTCCCTCGCACCCTGCTCATTACCAGCTCACCATCTGCAGCGGGCAGCCTTCAGAGACTTAAACACTCTCCTCACAGTCTTGAAAAAATATCTCTTTACAAAGTGTATTATAAATGAGATTTTTTACAACAATCATCCTCATAGCTTGGCATGGTGCGTGAACCTGTGATCTTCCATAAGGGAGCAGAGACTGGGTGGCTCAAAAGAGAGGCCAAGTCATTGCGACTTTAGGATCCAGGCGCCTTACTTGAAGAATTACGTTAGAATTTTAAACTGTATAATTTTAATTCCATTCTAACTGCATGTTATCACCACTGCTTCTAAGTATTTTGAAATACAAGTGCGAAGTGGTTGTGTTCATAACTCAGTGGTATTGTCGCACTGAGAAATGTCGCTGGAGGGAAAGTTCTTTCCAGGAGAATGTTTCATGTTCTCACTTTCTGTGTCAGGGGCTAGGGATAAGGACAGACTCATCATTTTCTATCATGCGTTTCTTCTGGAAAGTACCACACCGCAGACCCAATACTATATTTCCCAACGAAGGCTGTAGGAAGAGCCAATCCATGGTTTCCTGCTTAAAGAAAGACTCCCCTGGGGTTGGGGATTTAGCTCAGTGGTAGAGCGCTTGCCTAGGAAGCGCAAGGCCCTGGGTTCGGTCCCCAGCTCCTAAAAAAAAAAAAAAAGAAAAAGAAAGACTCCCCTAAATATACATGTTACTTTACATTAGTGTTTTCATGTGAAAAGGTCAGTGTTGATAATAATAAGCTAATAGCAATCACTATCACCCTTATTATGGGCACTTATTATGGGTCAATTGCTGTCATCTGTTCTCTATTTTAAAACAGCCCAATATAGTAATAACAGTTAACACTTAGAATTTACTTTCTACAAACAGGTATTTTTCCACTCCCCCACCCCACCCCCTGTATTCCTCAGGATCAAACCCCAGGCTTCATGCAAGCCCTCTTCCACTGAGCTACACCTCCAGCTACAGAACCATGTTTTTTGTGTGCATTAGTTAAGCTTTTGCCTACTCTTGTGATACTGTTATTAAGCCCATTCTGCTGATGTGTAACATAAAGGGTTAAAGAAATGGGAAATCTGCCCACGGTCCCGGCTAGAAAATGGCAGGCCCAAGATGAAGCAGCAGGTAACATTTAGGAGTTAAAGAACCGGTTCAGCCGGCAAAGTGCTCTCTGCTCAAGCGTGAGGACTGGTGGCTGATCCTGCAAGACTGGTGTGGAAATTCCAAGCGCTGGAAAGGCGAAGAGACAGCGTGGGTGTTCAGAGGCAGAGATGCTCTCCGAAGCTCCACGACCCGCTGGACTAGCCAAATGAGTGAACCCGGGTTAATGAGGGACCCTGCGTCAAGACAAAGAGTGGTTCTTGAGAGGTACTACCAGAGACCGACATGCAGCCTCTGCCATACATGTACATGAACACGGAGGAGAACAGAAGTGTGGGGGCTGAACAGAGGGGATCCTTGATGTGGGAGAACTTAGAGTAACAGGATGACTAATATATAAGGCAGTCGGGAAACAGCCAAAGCTTATGGCCAAGGTATTTGTCAATATAATTCGAGTCTCGGAGTCGTTATCCTGGGAGCTTGCGGACGGGAGGAAAATCTCCCATTCTTACAGTTTTTGCTTGCCTGACCCCTTCTTTATTTTCAGGGTTTGAGTTCACATCATCTCCCACACCGGGTAAGAGCCTCTGACCCATCCGGTTTCATCCTGTATTTGTCCCGCACAGCGCAGTTACAATAGCAATTCAGTATTTAACTACCTACCCTGGGACCGGAAGCTCCTAAAGGCATGGACCTTGTGTGATCTTATCCTCCTGCATCTGAAACTCTGAGCATGGGGCTGGCGTACGGTAGGTGCTGGATATACTAAATAGTGTCTGCCAGTTCACATTGGATGAAAATATGAGGGGGTGATTTTTAATAACTTCAAATTTTATTTCTGCTGTGTGAACTAGGTTTAGTAGGGGATGCAAAGCACTGAGTGACAGGAAGCACAATGAGAAGGACTTTTATAAAAAACACATGAGGTTGGGGATTTAGCTCAGTGGTAGAGCGCTTGCCTAGGAAGCGCAAGGCCCTGGGTTCGGTCCCCAGCTCCGGAAAAAAAGAACCAAAAAATAATAAATAAATAAATAAATAAATAAATAAATAAATAAATAAATAAATAAAAAACACATGAGATAGATACAGGTACACAATTAGACTCATGACCCTCCCTCTCAGATTTTATGATTGGGGAAATAAGAGATGTAGACCCGGTGCGGGGTAGGGATGGGGGGTTAAATAGGCATGGCTTCCACAGACTCATGTGTTTGAATGCTAAGACCATATAGGAAGTGACATTGTTAGGAGGTATGGCCTTGTAGGAGTAGGTATGGTCTTACTGAAGGAAGGGTGCCACTGTGGGGGTAGGCTTTGAGGTCTCTTATGCTCAGGCTATGTCCAGTGACACAGTGTCCTTTGACTGCCTATGGATCAAGATGTAGAACTCTCCATCCCTCCAGTACCACATCTGCCTGCAAGCTACCATGCTTCCCACCACGATGACGATGGACTAAACCTCTGAACCTGTAAGTCTGCCCTTTATAAGAGTTGCCGAGGTCATAGTGTCTCTTCACAGCCATGAAACCCTAACTAAAATGTGGGATTCGCGAAGAGGAGTGGAAGAGGGGGTTAAACAGAATGACTTTGCTTCTCTGTGCAATAGGAATTCATGCTGTTTAATGTGACTATGGCGGTTTGAATAGGAATGACCCCATAAGCATACATATATATATATATATATATATATATATATATATATATATAGTGTGTGTGTGTGTGTGTGTGTGTGTGTGAATGCTGGGTCACTAGGATGTAGTGTTACTTGACAGGGATTAGAAAGTGTGGCCTTGTTGGAATGGGTGCAGCCTGGAGGGAGTAGGTGTGCTCTTGTTGCAGGAAATACGTCACTGGAGGTGGGCTTTGGGGTTTCAAAAGCTCAAGTTAGGCCCAGGGTCTCTCTCTCTCTCTTCCTGCTGCCTGAAAAATGCAGATATAGAGCTCTCGGCTACTTCCCTAGCACTGCGTCTGCCTGCGTGCCACGCACCATGGTCCCCTCTATGATGACAATGGAATAAGTCTTCTGAAACTCTAAGCCAGCCCCAGTTAAATGCTCTTCTTTGTAAGAATTGGCTGTGGTCATGGTGTCTCTTCACAGCGATAGAACACTGACTAAAACACTGCCTTAGTCAGGGTTTCTATTCCTGCACAAAACATCAGGACCAAGAAGCAAGTTGGGGAGGAAAGGGTTTATTCAGCTCACACTTCCACATTGCTGTTCAGCATCAAAGGAAGTCAGGACTGGAACTCAAGCAGGTTAGGAAGCAGGAGCTGATGTGGAGGCCATGGAGGGATGTTACTCACTGCCTTGCTTCCCCTAGCTTGCTCAGCTTGCTTTTTATAGAACCAGGACCACCAGCCCAGGGATGGCACCACCCACAGTGGGCTGGGCCCTCCCCCCTTGATCACTAGTTGAGAAAATGCCTTATAGCTGGGTTTCATGGGGGCATTTCCTCAACAGAGTCTCTCCTTCCTCTGTGATAACTTCAGCTTGTATGAAGTTGACACACAAAACCAGCCAGTACAGACAGTGATGTTTGATTGTGTTGTCTAATGTGTTTACAGAACACAACCGAAAGGGCCAGACTTGGAATTCTCAACTATAACAGATGGAGTTTTAGAATGAACCCAGACCCAGACAACCAGGAATTATAAGAGTCCTACAAGAAGTGACAGGAATATGAGTAAGGCAAGAGAGCGGAGAGAGAGCAACACAGGAAGCACAGTGTTCACACATCGATTACACACTTCACAAAAATGGCACAAGGGATGGTTGCCTCTGAGATGACCGTCAACAGTCCAGTCCCTGCCTCTGCTATTCACACCCTCGTGCAGTCTCTTCATCTCGAATGTAGGCTGGATTTTGTGGTTATGGCTCTGTGATGCCACACTGTGGCCAGGATTGTTAGGACTAATATACAGATTGTGGCTTCGAAACAAAAGGCTGGAGGGCTGGAGAGACGGCTCAACTGTTAAGAGCATTTCCTGCTCTTCTATAAGACCTGAATTAGGTGTCCAACACTCACATTGGTACCGCTAACCACCAGGAACTCTTGCCTGAGTGGATCCTTTGTCCTATTCTAGACTCCATGGTCACCTGCTCCCACATGTGCATACAAACAAGCATACACATAATTTTTTTAAAAAAATAATTAGACACACATATTTCGTTTTATGAGACAGCGTTTCTCTGTGTAGCCCTGGCTATCCCAGAACTGGCTCTGTAGACCAGGCTGGCCCCAAACTCAGAAATCTGCCTGCCTCTGCTTCCCAAGTGCTGGAACTAAAGATTTGCGCCACCACACCCAACACATACATATTTGTTAAAAGCTGAGAAGGAAGACCCTGCTTTTGAATGTGTTTTGCAGAGGCTCCTGTGGCAAGGAGCTAAGGGAGACTTCTGTCCAGCAGCCAAAAAGAACTTAATCTTACCAGTGTAGTGTGAATGAATGTAGGAACTGATCTTCTACCAGTTGAACCTTCAGATGAATGGAAATTTTACTCCACGGCCCTCTCCTCCTGAGAAATCTTGAGCCAGACACCCTGAGGTAATTGCCTGATGTACTTACTACCTTACGAAAACTCTGAGGTAATTAGTCTTTGTTGTCTCGAGGCTCTAGATTGTGTGTTAATAGATAAGTAAGACAATAATAATCCTTATTTTAATATTCCACATCCATGTATTTCTATCCATGTATTTGGTAGGTAGACTTTTGTATAGCCTTGGCACCCTGACTTTAGCTTACTCATAGCAGAAGCAGGACTCAGTCACCCTTGACGCAGTTGTCTCTCAGAGACTCCACCAGAATGGAGCCAGCTGGTGGGCAGAGATAAAACCTTTGAGGCATCTCTTGCAGCTCATAGGCCGGGGTCCCTGCTGTTCCACCACTTGTATTTAAATGGACTGTTTACCATTTGTCCAAGAACTCCAAGTGGCCCCCCTCCAGACACTGGGTGGTTTGGAAATGCCATCCTGCTTTGTTTTTCAGTTTGTCTTTTGTTGCTGACAAACTCTTACCATGTATCCTAGGCAGACCTCATTTTGCCATCCTCCTGCCTCAGTGTCCTGAGTGCTGGGATTGCAACCGTGCATTACCAAGCCCAGGTCCCTATTGTGCTATAAACCCATTAGGGAAAACAGTTGGATAGTGCCCTAGACACAGGAAGCTATTAAGTGTCCTGGGTCCCACTGCTTATTCACTGAGTATTTGTAACTTTGTAATGTTCCTTAGGTTCAGGGACAAAGATTAACAAATGGGATTGTGTCTGATTTAAAAAGTTCTGGACTGGGGCTGGGGATTTAGCTCAGTGGTAGAGCACTTACCTAGGGAGGCGCAAAGGCCCTGGGTTCGGTCCCCAGCTCTGAAAAAAAGAACAAAAAAAAAAAAAAAAAAAAAAGTTCTGGACAGTGAAGGAAACAGTAGCCAGCTGGGATAGACAGTTCACAGAATGGGAGGAAAATCTGTCAGATGGTCATCAGATATATCCAGAATATATAGATAACTAAAAAGAATTTCAGCCTGGGCTGGAGAGTTGGTTCAGTAAGTAGTTAAGAACAGGGACTGCTCTTCTGGAGGTCCTGAGTTCAATTCCCAGCAACCACATGGTGGCTTGCAACCATCTGTCATGGGATTTGGCGCCCTTTTCTGGTGTGTCTGAAGACAGCTACAGTATACTCGTACACATAAATAAATAATTCTTTTTTTTTCTTTTCTTTTTTTCGGAGCTGGGGACCGAACCCAGGGCCTTGCGCTTGCTAGGCAAGTGCTCTACCACTGAGCTAAATCCCCAACCCCATAAATAATTCTTAAAAAAAATTCAGCACAAGACCAATAAGTTATCCAACCAACAAATTGCATATAAATTAAACATATCAAAAGAAGAAGCATGGATGGCTAATAAATACACTTACAAATGCTTTAGCAGGACCTGGGTCAGAACGGCTGGCCTAGTACCATCGAGGAAACAGATGATAACAAAAGGACAGGTGTGGTAGTGCACACCTGGAGTCCCAGGATTGGGGAAGCAGGTGGCCTGCTTGAGCTATGGTGCAAAACCCTGTTTCAAAAAGTTGAGAATGAAAAACAAGAGGGGAAGGAGGAGGAAGAGGAGGAGGGGGAGGAGGAGGAGAAGGGGGAGGACGGGGGAGGAAGAGGAAGGAGGACAGGGGAGGAGGAGAAGGAGGAGGAGGAAGGAGGGAGAAGGAGGAGGAAGAGGAAGAGGAGGAGGAGGAGGAGGAGGAAGAGGAGGAAGAGGAGGAAGAGGAGGAGGAGGAGAAATGCTAAACACTGGCTAGGAAGGAAAAGACAGGGACCTTTATACACTGCCATAGGAAATGTAAATTATTGTAGCCAGTGTGGAAAGGGGTTTATGAGTATGGAGATTTGTGATGGTTGAAATGAGAATGGCCTCAGATATTTGAATGTTCTGTCCTGGTTGGTGGGCTGTGTTAGAAGGTTTTAGGAAGTTTGGCGTTGCTAAAGGAGGTATGTCACAGGGTGGGTTTTGAGGTTTTAAAAGTTCCTGCCCAGAGCTTCCAGGGACTAAGCCACTACCTAAAGACTATACATGGACTGACCCTGGACTCTGACCTCATAGGTAGCAATGAATATCCTAGTAAGAGCACCAGTGGAAGGGGAAGCCCTGGGTCCTGCTAAGACTGAACCCCCAGTGAACTAGATTGTTGGGGGGAGGGCGGCAATGGGGGGAGGATGGGGAGGGGAACACCCATAAGGAAGGGGAGGGGGAAGGGTTAGGGGGATGTTTGCCCGGAAACCGGGAAAGGGAATAATACTCGAAATGTATATAAGAAATACTCAAGTTAATAAAAAAAAAAAAATTAAAAAAAAAGTTCCTGCCAGGAACAGTCTCTCTTTCGGCCTTATGCTTGTGGCTCAGGGAAAAGCTCTCAGCTACTCTAGCATCTTGTAAGCCTGCTTGCTGCCACGTCTCTGCCATGGTAGTCACCAGCTCACCCTTAGAAACTTACAGCGAGCCCCAAATTAAATGCTTTCATTTTCATGCCTTGGTCATGGTGTCTCTCCATAGTAATAGAGCAGTAATAAGGGATTCTTAAGCAAGCAAACAAGCAAGCAAAAAACAAAACAAAACAAACCCAAAGCAAAGCCTAAACTGCTGCAGGATCCACCTAGACCATCCCTAGGTAGAAGCCTTTACATTTTCAAGCCACCATATAGCAGAGATACCTGAGTACCTGTCTTCACTGTGACTGCATGCACACGGCCAGGCCATGTAATCAGCCTGTGAGCGGATGAATGAATGACGATATTAAGACACACACACACACACACACACACACACACACACACACACACACCACATGCACACACCCGGGGTTGGGGATTTAGCTCAATGGTAGAGTGCTTGCCTAGGAAGCGAAAAGGCCCTGGGTTGGGTCCCCAGCTCGAAAAAAAAAAAAAAAAAACCAAATGCACACACCCCATGCACACACATGCATACACACAAACACTCAAATGCACACACATACACGCACCTACACACACACACACACACACACACACACGCATATACACTCACACACACATACATGCATCCACACAGCCTTAAAGAATGAAATCAAGTCATTTGCAGGAAAATAGAAACCATCATTTGTCTTAGTCAATGTTTTACTGCTGTGAAGAGACACCATGACCAAAGCAACTCTTTTTTTTTTAATTTATTTTATGCATATGAGTGCCCTGTAGCTGTCTTCAGATACACCAGAAGAGGGCATCAGATCTCATTACAGATGGTTGTGAGCCACCATGTGGGTGCTGGGATTTGAACTCAGGATCTCTGGAAGAGCAATCAGTGCCTTTAACCGCTGAGCCATCTCTCCAGCCCCCAAGGCAACTCTTATAAAGGAAAGCATTTAACTGGGGCTGCCTTAGAGTTCCTGAGGTTTAGTCATCACGGTGGGGAGCATGGTGGCATGCAGGCAGACGTGGAAGTTGAGAGTTCTACGGCTGGATTTGCAGGCAGCAGCAGCAGGAGAGAGACACTGGGCCTGGGTTGAGCTAAAGCCCACCCCCAGGGACACACTTCCTCCAACAAGGCTGCTTCTTCTAATCTCTGTCAAGCAGCGACACTCCCTAGTGACCAAGCATTCAAATACGTGAGCCTGTGGGGGCCATTCTTATTCAGACCAACACATCAACACATACAAAACTGTTTTTTTGTATGTAGAATATATATGTATATATACATAAACAAATATTTATGTATATATATGTATATATACATAAACACTGTTTTTTCATATGTAGAATATATGTATATATACATACATAAACACTATCTATCATATATATATACATATATATATACATATATATATATATATATGATGTGAAAGGGCTGAAGAGATAGCTCAACAATTAAGAGCCCTGGCTGCTCTTCCAGAGGATCTGCTCAGATTCCCAGTGCCCACATGGGGACAACAACCATCTGCTACTCCAGTTCCTGAGGTGCTTATGCCCTCTCTGTGCTTCCACAGGCGCTGTTTGCACACGGTGCACAGACATACATGCAGGCAGAACTCCCATAGACATAGGGCGTTATAAGAACCACAAAGGGCTGGAGAGATGGCTCAGCGGTTAAGAGCACCGACTGCTCTTCCAGAGGTCCTGAGTTCAATTCCCAGCAACCACATGGTGGCTCACAACCATCTGTAAAGAGATCCGATGCCCTCTTCTGGTGTGTCTGAAGACAGCTACAGTGTACTCATATATAATAAATGAATAAATAAATCTTTAAAAAAATAAGAACCACGAAAATGGAAACGTTCTTATTTGGGAGGAAGGAAGAGCTAGTTGGGGGCAGGGACAAGAGGAGGTGGAACGGGGTGAAGAATATGGTCAAAGCACATGTACAGGTGTGAAATGTTATGATGAGAACTCCATCCGTCTTCACAAATCATATATGTGAATGAATTTAAGGTCTAAGTAACTACATGGCCTTTTAATAGTAAAGATGGCATTAGGACTGGTAGCCTGGTACCTGACTAGTGGAGGGCTTGTTTAGCTACCGTGCCAACCTACTTTTTTTTTTTAAACTTTTCCAGTGAGTTTTTATTAGTAGTTGCATCCCCCAGGGTAGGGACCATCATATACTGAGGTCCCCCTTCTCTATCAGGTGAGAAGGTCAAAGTACAGAGGAGAGGTGGGCGGAGCCAGGTCAGATCTTCCCAGGAAATGTGCCTTCTGCTATGCGGTCATCCCAGGCTGAGACCGGTGAGACGGGGCAGAGGGACTTGTACACACGCCGGTACCACTCACACACGGAGACATCATCCCCCTGCCCCCCGTGGCCGTCACTGCCTTCTCACAGCGGTGGAAGTCCAGGTAGTTCTGCCAGCAGTTCCTAGCCTGGTTCTGGTTTGGAAAGCGGCTGTCAAAGGGGGTGGTTTTGTAGTTCTAGATTTTAGTCTTGATATCTTCAGCCATCCTGACTCCTAAAGACTGTCCCGGAGCAGCGTTACTTCAATGTGGCCCTTAGCAAAGACGCCAATGTCAGCCCAACTTATTTCTTTATGTTGGCTGATATAGAAGCATCCTTACCTCATAGCACCAATATAAGACCTTAGTCCGGTCGTGGTAGCCTATGCCTTTGATCCCAGCACTCAGGAGGTAGAGAGGCAGGCAGACCTGAGTACAAGGCCATCCTGATCTACAGAGCGAGTTCCAGGACAGCCAAGGTTACAGAGAAACCCTGGTGTGTGTGTGTGTGTGGGGGGCGGGGATGGAAGGGGGGAGGGTTGTGAATAGGGGAAACTAGGAAGGAATCAAAGGGGAACAAAGGGAGGGGCCGGGAGGTCGTGAAGCAATGTAGTAATGAAACCTGTCAATTTGCAGGCTAACTTTAAAAAAAGGTGAAATTGAGTTCATTCTTTTTTTTTTTTTTTCCTGTAAGGAAAACTACGTGGCTGTACTCTGGAACTTCCGGCAGAGAATGAATATTAAGGCGGGTGACTTCAGGATGTATATCTAGTTCTCTTTTGGAACCAGTAAGCTGGCATTTTTCGGTCGTCAGCCTTGCACAGGGTCCAAATCCAGGAGGCCTTTGGCCCCGAGATTGCCCCCAAACCAACCAGCCTGGATATGGAGGCGTGGCTATGCCTCAGATTCCAGCCTTTGATTGGCTGTGAGAGGGCCTCTGGACCAATGAAGCCTGGGGGCGTTGTCCTGGGGCGGGTCCTCGGACTCACGTGGTGCGTTCAGGGTCTCTGGCACAGGACCCTCGCCCTCTGCTTGGTTGCAGCTTTTTTTCCCCATTCTTCCACGCGTCTTCGACCCCAGACTGCACATGGCATCGGCCACTGTGGCAGCTGCAGGGAGAGCTCTCCGCCGAGCGGTCCCGCTTCTCCGGCGCAGTTACCAGACGGAGAGGGGCGTCTATGGATACCGGCCCAGGAAAGCCGGGAGCGGCGAGCCCCGAGGCGACCGTGCACGCCCCTCAGGTTGGGGATGAGGCGGGACACTGTGGGTGGAGGGAAGGACCAAAGGGGCCTCTTCGTGCGGCTTGTGGTGGGGTGCTCTTGAAAGTGGGTGCTGGGCTCCAGGGAGCTTCTGGCCTGTGAGGGATAGCAGCCCGGGGGAGCAGAGGAGACAGAAGGAGGAAAGCTTGGGAATTGTCACCGTCGAAGTCACACCCGTGTCTAGCCTCCACAGTTGTGCATCCCTGGCTTTGTTTCCACGTAATCTCCCCATCTTTCTTGTTGGGTCCTGGTTTGGGGACAGCTTCTCCTTTTAATTCCTTTCCCAGGAAGAAGTGGGAATTTGGCTCTTGGCAGAGACCGTTCTGTGGGAGGAGACACGTTCTAAGATCTCCCAGTTCTTAAGTGAATGACACATTTTCAGGGCCAACTCGTGTACATGATCCTATACAACAGCGGTACTACTTGTCCCCTGGGATTAGCTAGCCTTTAATGCAATTTAAAACTGCTGAACTTGGAAAGATGTTTTGACATATTAAATGCCAACGGGATTTGGTACTGTGTTGTTGCCTTGTGTCAAAGAATACTTTGTGTTTTTTTAAGATTTATCTATTTATTATATATAAGTACACTGTCACTGTTTTCAGACACACCAGAAGAAGGCGTCAGATCTCATTACAGATGGTTGTGAGACACCATGTAGTTGCTGGGATTTGAACTCAGGACGTCTGGAGAGCAGTCAGTGTTCTTAACCACTAAGCCATCTCTCCAGCCTCAAAGAATACTTTTCAGTATTTGGTTTATGCTATAGTTATTCTGTCATTCTCTGTCCTCATACAATAGAAAATGCAGACGTTAGAGAAAACTGTTGACATCTTTAAAATTTTTCTTCATAGCCTGTAATGGTGGCATATGCCTTTAATCTTAGCAATCAGGAGGCAGAGGCAGGCAGATCTCTGTGAGTTTGAGGTCCAGGACAGTCAGAGCGACACAGAGAGACCCTGTCACGACCCACCACCCCAGTTACATTTATTTATTTGCTATGTATCTTTCGTATTTATTTATTTTATGTGTATAAGTGTTTTACCTGCGTGTATGTATGTACACCACGTGCACATCTGGTGTCCACAGAAGGCACCGGATCTCCTGGACCAGAAGGTAACTGATGATTGTGAGCCAGCATGTGGGGGCTAGGGATCGAATCTGGGTCCTTTGCAAGAGCAACTATGCTTTGAACTCAGCCATTTTTTCTGGCCCCAGCTTCTCGTTTGTTTGTTTGAAATAGGCTCTCACTATGCAACCTTGGTTGGCCTGGAACTTGGGTAGACTAGATTGGCCTCAAACTCAGAGATCTATGCCTCTCTGCCTCCAAGTGCTGGGATTAAAGATGTGTGCCACCATCCGCCTCCCCAGGTGGCACCTTTGATTCAAGTATTAATGTTGACAATCCCCTCTAGCAGGCATAGCATTAATCCTAGCACTGGAAAGGCAAAGTGAGCTCGGTTTCTGTGAATCCCATACCATCCTGTCCTACACAGTAAGTTCCAGGCCAGCTATTGCCACAAAACCAAACAAATGCTCATTAACTTCTAAGTGCCTGGCCAGACCTTCACACTTTGGAACCTTAATACTTTGCTTTTTACCGTGGGACCACTGAAAATAAACCTCATCGCTCTCATTTGTAGGCAATCATTTTTTTCTGCCTTGATTCTTTGAGACTGTGGTTTCTCTGTGGAGACCCGGCTGTCCTGGAACGAGCTATGTGGGCCCAGTGGCCTCAAACTCAAAGATCCGCATGCCTCCACCCGCTGAGTGTGGAGACTAAAGGTGAAGCCACCATGCCCTGCTATCGTGGACCAGCTGTAGTCGAATATTTTTAGGGAAGGCATTTTGATCAACTAGATTGTTAATTCTGGCTTTGCAACTACAAATTTTTTCCTTCACATTACAAATTCAGTGTGGGATTTTTTTTTTTTCCTGTGTTGTTTGGCCATATGGCCCATACCACTGAGCTACGCCTCAGCTCCCTGTATTTCACATATACTATTCTTAAACTTAGGCGTGTATTAACGGTGACTTTGGTGTTTAAAATGCCAGTTCCCAGTTCTGCGGGTTTTTTTCTCTTTATCCAGGTTCTGATTGAGTGAGCTTAGGTGACGTTAAGAAACGTGATCTCCCCACCCTTCTTTTCTCTTTACAGTGTTGGAGGTCAGAATGAGGGTTTGTAAATGCTAGGCAAGTGCTGCACCCCTTGAACTACATTGACCCTCAGCCCAGACATCATGCGAGTATGTGTCTATGTGTGTCTACCTTTGGCTAGGTGGCTAGGACATCTTAAGGGACGTGTGTTGTACATGGACAGGCCATGCCTTTATTTAAAGTTATGCTAGTGGACACTCCACATAAAGTTACTGTGATTGCCTTTGAGCGTTTCTTTCAGCATCCTTCTGACCTACTGACCTACTGACCTAAAATTTAAGCTCGTTGTGGGCAAACCTAGGCCAATAGTTGTTATTCGGAGGACAATATGAGAATCATTTTTGGGAACTGCAGGTTGGTAGGGTTAGAAAAATATCTCTGGAATTGATAAGCCTTTCTCTCTTCCCTTATCAAACCGAGAACTTGCTTTATTATGAGGTACTTGGTCACATCTGAAAGTTCAGAACCGAGTGACAGCTTCAGGTAATGGGGGTGAGCTTATGTGCGTTAGGGCCACTGTGAGGGAAGAACAGCGTCAGTGCTGAGAACATCTGTGTCATAGTGACAGCATCTGGCTCCCGGGGTAAAAATGTTTTTACTTGACTTAAAAGAGGCTTTGGCTTAATCTTACAGGTGAATGGGATCACCTCTCCGAATTACCATTGCATGGATATCTGTGAGAGTTTTCTTTTCTTCTGCTTAAGGGAGTTACTTTATCACAACTCTTTGTAGATCATCATGTCTGGGAGAAAGGGGCATTGGTGACTTGTGTTCACATCGCACGGGCGGAACTTGGTCAATAGCCACACATCTCGATCTCTAATGGAGACTGGAGAGGACAGTATTTTACTTGCACAGTCATGCACCAGCTAAGAATTATCTAATTATCTGAAAGGAAGGGGGAAAGTGGTAGCCATGGCAATCAACCCTGAATGTCTCCAAATTTTTCTCCCATACGTACAGTTTTTTTTTTTTCCCCTCCTTGTTGCTTCTGAATCTGAGCATCGTCATCTGGCCAGAGTGCACTCTTCCTTGACAGGGCTGCTGTACCTCAGTCTAGCATTTGATGAACTCTAACCCCCTTTCCATATACGCACAGCCCTGGTGTGTGTGTGTGTGTGTGTGTGTGTGTGTGTGTGTGTGTGTCTGTGTCTGTGTGTGTTTTGGGTCTGAGTAAGGAATTTTTTGGCAATATAGAATTCACGGGTCTGCAGCCATTGTTTCTGGTTATTCCACGGGCATATTACTTAGGTCAAAAATTTCATCTAGCCACACCCTGAATCCCAGCACTCAAGAGGCTGAGGTGGGCGAGAGTTCGGAATCAGGCTGATTTACATAGCAAGTTAGGGTCTATCCTGTTGACAGAGACAGGGACAGAGAGAGAGAAGAGAGAGAGAGAGAGAGAGAGAGAGAGAGAGAGAGAGAGAGAGAGAGAGAGAGTGGGGGGATGGAGTTGGGGAAACTCACTGAGGAAAGAGTTAAGCGTGAGAAATCTGGTCTCTTATTAATTACCTCTGTTCTCTAAATTTAATGGTATTTGCCTTTAGACTCTGAATTACAGATTTTAGTATGAAGGTAATATTCTTTTTGTAAGATAGGGTCTCACTGTATAATCCTTTCTGACTTGAAATTTGCTATGTAAACCAGGCTGTCTTTGACTTTATCTCTGTCTCCCAGCTAGGACCAAAGGTGAGTTTCACCATGTCCTGCCCTTAAGATTATATTCTTTAGTTGATCTTTGGTTTTTCGAGACTGGGTTTGTCTTGAGCAATAGCCCTAGCTTTCCTGGAATTCTGTAGACCAGGCTGGCTTCGAACTCACAGAGATCCTCTGCTTCCTGAGTGCTGAGATTAAAGGCATGCACTACAATGACCAGGTCTCTTTATTTGATTCTTTAAGGTTAAGCTGGCTCAGTGGTTCTCAACCTTTCTAATGCTGCGACCCTTTAATACGGTTCCTCATGTTGTGGTGCTGCCCAAACTATAAAGTTATTTTGTTGCTATTTCGTAGCTGTAATTTTGCTACTGTTACGAATCATAATGTGAATGTCGGTTATGCAGGGTTTCTGACAATGCGACTTCTATGAATGAGTAGTTGAGCCTCCAAAGAGGTTGCAACCCAAGGGTTGAGAACCATTGAGCTAAACTGAGCTATTTTACAAAAATTTGGGGGGGGGAGGTGCATTCTTAGTAGAACATGAAGGGTTGAAGGTCTGTAACTTACAGGCCTAAATTTATGGCTATATCGGCCTGCTAGCTGGCCAAGTATAAATGTTGCCATACATAAACTTGTAAAGTTACTTAAACATTCTAAGATTCTTTCTTTCTTGTTTGTTTGTTTATTTTATTTTACTTTGAGACAGGGTTTCTTTGAGTAGCTCTGGCTGTCCTGGAACTTGCTCTGTAGACCAGGCTAATATTTTAATTTAATTTAGTTACATGTTTGTTTTAGATAGAGTCTCAGGTATTCCTGGCTGGCCTTTAACTTGCTGTATTAGCTGAAGATGACCTTAAACTTCCACTTCCCAGATATGAAGATTACAGTGCAGAGTTTGTTTAATGTGGTGCTAGGGCTTAAACCTCCAGCTAGGTAAGCACTCATGCAAAAGGACTCTAGCTCTGTCTCTGTCTCTGTCTCGGTCTCTGTCTGTCTCTGTCTGTCTCTGTCTCTCTCTGTCCCTCTCTGTCTCTCTCTGTCTCTCTGTCTCTCTGTCTCTGTCTCTCTCTCTCTCTCTCTCTCTCGTGTGTGAGTGTGTGTGTGTGTGTGATTTTAGGGGTATTAACTTAAGCGGTTTCTTTTTTTTTTTTGGTTCTTTTTTTCGGAGCTGGGGACCAAACCCAGGGCCTTGCGCTTCCTAGGTAAGTGCTCTACCACTGAGCTAAATCCCCAACCCCGCGGTTTCTTTTTTTAAAAGAATATTTATTTATGTATATGAATACACTCTAT